>NC_064921.1:145241000-145544473 GCF_023897955.1 Schistocerca gregaria
GGTTCCGGACTGAGCGCCTAAAACCGATCAGTCACAGAACAGATCAATGACATAAGTGGTTCTGATGTACCAGGTATCGATTCATGTTCAAGCACACACATTAGTTCGTGGTGTAGCCTCCGAAGGCAGCAAAGCAGGCGCTGACTCTGGCGTCCACTTGATCGTGCTGATGGTGAATACTGTCTTGGGGTACGTTATGCGCCAGTGGGAGATCGGCTAGAATGGTGCGCGCCCGTAGTCCCATCGCTAATAACCGGTTCGCAGCAGTTCGTGTCGACACGTCAGGGTCACAAGCCGTCTCATCTGTGCTAAGGTTGCTGTGCGACCTGCCACTGTTGCCCTTACAATGCGACGGCGGGCATCTGTGTTGCGTGGACGCAAGGATCATCCGAAAGGACCATCCCAGCACTCGCAGTCCACAATTTGAACCCTTTCATACTTGTTCAGTCAACATTTTCGGTACACAGCATGCCCAAATCTTAGAGTAGGTCTTTTCTTCTGTAATTGCTACGACACTGCCTTTACCGATTGATAAACGGAGACGTACTTCACCAAATGCCACCCAGCAGTCGTTAGGGGTGATTCAGCCTACACTCTGGGCGTTGTGTCGTCACTGCAGTCACCGACCGATGGCTCCGCCTTCTGTAAAGCGACGAAACAATCGTCTAACAACGATGAAGTCCATCGTAGCACCTGCACACAATTTCTTAAGCCTTACATGAATATGTCTGGCCGTTTTACATTCAGCAGTAACAAATTCATCCACAGAATTCTGTCTTATTCATTCAAGCTCATACATTAACGATAATGCTGATACATGGTGAAATAACGCTCTGGTGGGTGGTTTAAATCGCCCTGGTGTAGACCATGAAGTGTATTTGACCTGCGGTCGTCGCACGATGGCGCTGGCAGCAGTCCACATACGCAGTGGTAATTTGGTGCATGCCAGAGTACGGTGCAGCGAGTAAATGTGCAGACGTTTTCAGACGTGCTAATGGTGACTGTGTGTTGAAAATGGCTCAATGAACGCATAATGATGACGTTATGAGGGGTAGAATACTAGGGCGACTGGAGGCTGGTCAAACACAGCAGGTCGTAGCACGGGCCCTCCGTGTGCCACAAAGCGTGATCTGACGAGTATGATAACGATTCCAGCTGACAGGAAACGTGTCCAGGCGCTACAGTATGGGACGTCCATAGCGTACTAAACCACAAGAAGACCGGTAGCTCACCATCAGTGCCCACAGACAACCACGGATTAATGCAGGTAGCCCTGCTCGGGACCTTACCACAGCCACTGGAACAGTTGGTGCCAGACACACAGTCTACAGACACGGTTTATTCGCCCGGAGACCTACAAGGTGCATTCCACTGACCTCTGGTCACAGGAGAGCCCGTAAAGGCTGGTGTCAAGAACACAGTACATGGTCATTGGAACAGTGGTCCCAGGTTGTTTTGACGGACGAGTCCAGGTAGAGTCTAACCAGTGATTCTCGCCAGGTTTCATCTGGCGTCAACCAGGAACCAGATACCAACCCCTTAATGTCCTTGAAAGGGACCTGTATGGAGGTCGTGGTTTGATGGTGTGGGGTGGAATTATGACTGATGCACGTACACTACAGCTTATCTTTGACGGAGGAACTGTTACAGGTCAGGTGTTTAGGGACGTCATTTTGCACCAGTATGCCCGCCTTTTCAGGCGTGCAGTAGGTCCCTCCTTCCCCGTGATGGATAATAACGCACGGCCCCACCGAGCTGCCACTGTGGAGGAGCACCTTGAAACAGAAGATACCAGTTGAGTGGAGTGGTCTATCTGTTCTCCAGACCTAACCCTATCGAGCACATGTGGGGTGCTCTCGCTCGACGTATCGCTGCACATCTTCAAACCCCTACAACACTTCAGGATCTCCGACAGGCACTGGTGCAAGAATGGGAGGCTATATCCCAGCAGCTGCTCGACTACCTGATACAGAGCATGCCAACCCGTTATCCAGTCTGTGTACGTGTACATGGCGATCATACCCATACTGATGTCGGGGTGCTTGCGCAGGAAACAGTGGCGTTTTGTAGCACATGTGTTTTGGGACGGTTTTCTCAACTTATCACCAATACCGTGGACTTACAGATGTGTGTCGCGTATCTTACCTACGTGCCTATGCTATTTGCGCCAGTTTTGTGTAGTGCCACGTTGTGTAGCACCACATTCTGCAATTATCCTTAATATATGAGCATGAGTGCACATGCGTCAGGGCGCTAAACGCTACAGGAGAGTCGTTGTGCATCATGGAGTGGTTTACGTGTTTAAATTCCGAAGGCATGTGTTTCAAGACGAATCGGTCAAGATATGACGGTCACTTACGTGTGATCGTAAGGTGATTTGTGGAGTATAGACATAGATACAGACAATAGGTACATGATGTGCCTCTAATACAATGGTACTTTTTTCAAAGAGAGAACATTCACATACGCTCAGCAAAATGGACGAGACCTCGTGATGCGCAGACCTACTCACCAGACGAGGCGTCATTGTTTAGAAATATTCGGTATTCTGTCCTGGAGCGGAAGTATGTTCAACTGATAATTGCAATCAGTTTGTTGTTGGAAGATGTTTAATCAAGGCGTCGTCCTTGTATGTATGTGCTGCTATTGGCTTCAGTATTTACATTCTTTATTCCCGCAAACATCAAAAGCAACACAAAGATATAATATTCCGCGAGCACATGTCGATGCGATGTATATGAAGCCTCATATCATCAGACAAAATATTGATGGTGCAAAAGTTCATAGCATTTTTGGTTTGCATGTTCCGGTTGCTACGGCTCTATTTATCGAGTGTCACTGTTTTGTTCTTTGCTGTTACTATTTCAATTTACATATTGTCACTTCGTAATCTGGAGATGGTGAGCGGAGTTGTGGATTCTAGAAGATGGAGTGCCAAGTGGAGAAATCGGAACATTTCCGACATATTCTTCTGTTTGAGATCAGTAGAGGTGGACATCGGTGGAAGGAGCCAGAAATATTTTTGCCCTGTATGAGGATAGCTCTATTGGATAAAAGACGCTAAGGTAATGGTTCTCTCTTTTTAAGGAGGATCATTTTAACATCAGTGGCTCTCCGCTTTCAGGAAGACATTCGGCGTTCCATGAAAACCCTTAAAATATATTACTCCACGATGATTCACGTCATTGTACTCGAGAACTGGCAAATGTGATGAACAGTGATAATTTCCGACCGTGCAACATTTCCATGCAGCGGGGAAGGTTTAAAAACCTGACGTGTGAATAAGCCAACATCACAAAAATCAGCAGGTGGCCACATGGGCATCTCTGCTTACTCGTCAGCAATTTGCTCGTAAACAACACCGCCCATTTTTATCCAGTAATGCTACTGGTGACGAGAAAAGGTGTCTTTATTCTGACATAACGAAAAAGGAATCGTTCAACCCATTAAAAGCAGCAACTGCTCGTTCAAAGACATACCCACATCCTCAAAAGATAATGTTGTGCATGTGGTGGAACAGCAAAGGTGTGATGTACTGCGAATTGCTTCCCCGAGGTTTAGCCATCACTGGTGACATATGTCCACAGCTGAGGTGTCTTGTGGAATTAATCCAAGAACAACGACCAGGAAGACTGCGTGACGTGGTGCTACTCTACGATAACGCCCGCCCACATTGTTACACTGACGAATAACACTATATAGGAGTCGGATTTTGGAGTCATCCCGCACCCACCTTATTCGCCTGATCTTGCGCCCCCAGATTTCCACCGTTTCCATTTTCTATCGGACAACCTTCAAGGAACTTTCTTCTCGGATGAAAATGTACACCGAACATAGCTCGACGAGTTCTTCGCCTCAAAATCACATAATTTCTACAGTTGCGGAATCAAAAAGTTACCCCAGCGTTGGTACACTGTTGTCAATAGTGAGGGACAATATATTATTGATGACTAAAACCTCTCTTACGTGTACCTCTTGTATTTATAAACTTATGGAAAAATGCTACCAACTAATGCCACCAACCTAATATAAGACAGTACACGTACTTCGTTGAGGAAAGGAAGTGTATCTTAGTGTTTCAATACAACCTACGACCACCCGTGAAAATAGGTCACAAGTCACAAAGAAGCGCTCGAGCTAATGGCTAGCCATTAACAGTGACTATTCTTGGAGATGAGTTTTTAAAAGCCCTTCTGAAGTATTAAAAACAAACGTTCAGCGGAAATATTTTTTGTATAACGGTCCTTTTGCTTGTTGCAGTAGCCAGCCGAGTTTGTTCTATGTGGTGTGCCTACAGTGCGAAGTAACTGTCTGGCTGATAAGTTGTGGTAAAAAGGAGCCCCACGTCATTATATCTGCCTGTTTCCTTGACACACAGTCTTGGGAATAATTATTCCATGAATAATCTCCTTTCTCAAGAACAGTACAGTAGAAAAATTAGAAACCACCTAAATACAACCCATAAGTATCAGGATATGTGTTGCTTTGGTGTTATGTGTCGTATCAGCCGATACAGAATGAAGGGGACGATCCGAGGCTATTACAGTGTATACGTCTATTGGTCGACAAGGATGTACGAGGGCTGTTCAAAAAGTAAGGTGACTTTTCAAATTGCGCCGCAACGTACATTTGATTATCGATCTTTTCTTCGTTATATTGGTTCACATGCCCCAACATACGTTCACAGTCTCAAGTGTACAGTATACTTCGTCTGTTTTTGACAGATAGAAAGGTTAGACGTGTTTTAGTGGGCTCGTCGATTTTTGATTGCTATAAAAATGGAGCAAGGAATTTGCATCAAAATAGAAATGTTGACACTGGCATACGGTGAGTTTGCTCTAAGTAAAAAAAAAGTGTTTACAAGTTCTTCCAAGACGGCGGAGGAGATGCCAATGACAAACCTCGCTCTGGACACCCCAGCGCACCAACAACAGATGATAACGTAAAAACTGTGAAGAAAATTATTTTGGAAAATCATCGAATTACAGTAAGAGAAGTTGCTGAGGATGTTGGCATATCGGTCAGCTCGTGTAATGCAATTTTGGGCCATGAGACGTGTCAGCGAGTTTGTTCCAAAACTTCTCAATTTTGATCAGAAGAACCGACGCATTAGCATCGCTCAAGAGCTCTTAAATGACGTCAATGATGATCCTGATTTGCTTAGAGGGGTAATAACTAGTGACGAAACATGGGTTTACTGTTATGACGTCGAAACGAAAGCCCGGTCGTTCCAGTGGAAGCATTCCGGAGAGCCAAGACCGAAAACAGCACACAGAGTTTGACCAAACGTCAAAGACAGCTCACTACTTTTACAATTACTGTGGTGTATCCCATGATGAATTTATTCCTCTAGGTAGTACGATTAATAAGGAGTTACGCGCCGATTGCGAGAAGCAATGCGCAAAAAGAGTCCGGAAGTGTGCAGAAACTATTCATGGCTTTTGCATCACGACAATGCACCTGCTCATTGATTGTTGCCGGTGAGAGTTTTTTGGCAACAAAAAAAACACGACTATCATGCCTGAGCCACCACATTCACTAGATTTGGCCCCCTGCGACTATTTACTGTTCCCTAAACTAAAGAGATCTGTGACAGAACGAAGATTTTCAACGAATGAGGGAATAAATACTGCATCGCTGGAAGTACTCAAGGCTGTTCCAAGACGTGCTTATGAGAAGTACTTCGAGGATTGGAAGAAGGGTTGGCATAAGTATATTGTATCTGAGGGGCATTACTTTGGAGGGGACAAATGGCTCTGAGCACTATGGGACTGAACATCTATGGTCATCAGTCCCCTAGAACTAAGAACTACTTAAACCTAACTAACCTAAGGACATCACACAACACCCAGTCATCACGAGGCAGAGAAAATCCCTGATCCCGCCGGGAAACGAGCCCGAGAACCCGGCCGTGGGAAGCAAGAACGCTACCGCACGTCCACGAGCTGCGGACTTTGGAGGGGACAACCAATATAGATGAATAAATAAATATTATCCATAAAAATACAGTCACCTCACTTTTGGAACACACCTCGTATTTGTAACTTCCACGCTGATAAACAGTGCTGCAAGATGCTGCATCCACTTTCACCTGATCATATTGCTGGCTCAAGTAACATAGTTTCTACCGCATTAGAAGGTATAGCAGCCATGCTTTAATCCTTCTCTAACCACCGTAATTTATTTTGTACTAGGTTTCCACTAAGCACTATACGCAACAGGTACTTCCACATTTGAAAGCCATATTAACTGTTAATTGACCGCGTCTTTTTTGAAAAATGTAAACGGTTTTTCAGAAGACGCTTCCAGTCACGAATTTCTGAGGACTTACTTAAATTATGCTATCAAGAAACCTGTTTCGAGAACCAGGCCTCGCCCTCAAGAAAAATTGGCAAAGCAAAAAGCATTTTTAGAAAAGTTCACGTAGACTATCCAACCACATTAATGTGACCAACTTTCGGCAGCGTGAATAATCACATTTTCCAGCGTGAACCATTGCGAGACGTGCAGGAAGACAGTCAGTGAGATTCTGCAAGGTAGCGACCGGGATGTGGAGCAATGCCGACTCCGGTGCCTTGGCCAGCTGCGCTAGGCTTCGCGGTTGAGGATCCTCTGTGCGAACAGCTCGATCGAGGTGGTCCCACAGATTCTCGGTCTGGGGTTCAATCCAGGGAGTTTGGTGACTAGGGGAGCACGGTGAGCTCATCCTGGAGCCCTTCAAACCGTGCGCGAACACAGACGTCTGCGACACGTTGCATTGTCCTGCTGGTAGATGCCATCGTGCCGAGCAAACACAGGCATGGTCACCAGGGATAGATGCATAATCATCTTGTTCCATTGTGCCTTCGAGAACGACGAAATCGCTGAGTGCTCTCAGTGATGGATACAGTATGGGCAGCTTGCGAGCCGTGAGTTACGTTAACACTTAACGTGTTAAACCTGTAACGCTACATTTCACCCCTCAATGAGTAGATTACGACAGCATTTATACACTACAGGCCATTAAAATTGCTACACCACGAAGATGACGTACTACAAACGCGTAATTTAACCGACAGGAAGAAGATACTGTGGTATGCAAATGATCAGCTTTTCAGAGCATTCACACAATATTGGCGTCGGTGGCGACACCTACAACGTGCTGACATGAGGAAAGTTTCCAACCGATTTCTCATACACAAACAGCAGTTGACCGGGGTTGCCTGGTGAAACATTGTTGCGATGCCTCGTGCAAGGAGGAGAAATGTGTACCATCACGTTTCCGACTTTCATGAAGGTCGGATTGTAGCCTATCGCGATTGCGGTTTATCGTATCGCGACATTGCTGCTCGCGTTGGTCGAGATCCAATGACCGTTAGCACAATATGGAATCGGTGGCTTCAGGAAGGTAATACGGAACGCCGTGCTGGATCCCAACGGCCTCGCATCACTAGCAGTCGAGATGACAGGCATGTTATCCGCATGGCTGTAACGGACCGCTCAGCCACGTCTCGATCCCTGAGTCAAAAGTTGGGGACGTTTGCAAGACAACAACCGTCTGCACGAACAGTTCGATGTCGTTTGCAGCAGCATGGACTATAAGCTTGGAGACCCTTGACGCTGCATCAGAGACAGGGGCGCCTGCGATGGAGTACTCGGCGACGAACCTGGGTGCACGTGTTTTGTTGGCAGAAGAGGAATTAGAATTCAGAAAGCGGACGTAGCTAGTCTGATGCTTAACTTTAATCCATTAATGATGAACGTCGCTCTAGACGGTACATGATTCACAATATTGTCTGCTCAGAATTCATTCCAATTACTGAATATGGCGCCTTGCTAGGTCGTAGCAAATGACGTAGCTGAAGGCTACACTAAACTATCGTCTCGGCAAATGCGAGCATAAGTAGACAGTGAACCATCGCTAGGAAAGTCGGCTGTCCAACTCGGGCGAGTGCTAGGGAGTGTCTCTTGACTAGACCTGCCGTGTGGCGGCGCTCGGTCTGCAATCACTGATAGTGGCGACACGCGGGTCCGACGTATACTAACGGACCGCGGCCGATTTAAAGGCTACCACCTAGCAAGTGTGGTGTCTGGCGGTGACACCACAGGACGAACAGCAAAACGTCATTTTTTCGGATGAATCCAGGTTCTGTTTACAGCATCATGATGGTCGCATCCGTGTTTGGCGACATCGCGGTGATCGCACATTGGAAGCGTGTATTCGTCATCGCCATATTGGTGTATCACCCGGCGTGATGGTGTGGAGTGCTATTGGTTACACGTCTCGGTCACCTCTTGCTCGGATTGACGGCACTTTGAACAGTGAACGTTACATTACAGATGTGTTACGACCCGAGGCTCTACCCTTCATTCGATTCTTGCGAACCCTACATTTCAGCAGGACAATGCACGACAGCATGTTGCAGGTCCTGTACGGACCTTTCTGGATACAGAAAATGTCCGACTGCGATCCTAGCCAGCAGATTCTCCATATCTTTCACCAATTGAAATCGTGTGGTGAATGGTACCCGAGCAAGTGTCTCGTTGCAATACGCCAGTCACTACTTTCGATAAACTGTGGTATCGTGTTGAAGCTGCATGGGCAGGCTGTAGCTGTATACGCCATCCAAGCTCTGTTCGACTCAATGCGCATGCGTATCAAGGCCGCTATTACGGCCAGAGTTGGTTTTTCTGGGTTCTGATTTCTCACGATCTATGCACCGAAATTGTGTGAAAATGTAATCACATGTCCGTTCTAGTATATTTGTCGAATGAATACCCGTTTATCATCTGCATTTCTTCTTGGTGTAGCCATTTTAATGGCCAGTAGTGTAATTTTTAAATTGGGCCAGTAACTATACGAAATACTGAAAATCAGTTTTCTGCGTGTCGAAGCCGTTAGACAACGTGCAACAGGGACGGCGCGTCGTTTAAGCCGCATAGTAAGGTGGACAGGGAGAGTGTGTTCCGCCAGTGATTGGCCATCTCGGCAGTGTCCCCGCTGGCAGCGGCAGTACGATGCGTGCTATAAACGTAGTGCCGGGTGTCATGGCGAGAGTGAAGTGCGGCGAGTTCTGGTGTAAACTGCCCAGATCTGGCCGCAGCGCGCGCCCACGCCAGGGACACTCGCAGCACGGCAGAGCTTCGCCAGCTGCTGGGTAGACCGCTGCCCACTGGCCACCGCCGCGCAGTGTGAGGGACGCACGCCGAGCGTCCGACTACAGCAGCCGCCGGACGCTGCTTGGGGATCCGCAGCGCGTCTGTGCAACAGCAGCAGCAACCTCAGCCGCATCGCGTCCGGTAGGCGACGCTCGCCGCTCTCCCGTCACGTTTGTTTGGCACCGTAGCGAGCTCCTGCCCTTCTTTAACACCCGAGTGGTTACTAATGGTATCTGCCACATCTTTGCCAAACATAGGGACTAATTTGGGTCTACCTAACATATGCGACGTTACGTGGTCGTATCTTTTGATTGCACTGACTTAGAAGCTACACTTTTTCACACCGCCCAGGGACAGTAGACATCAGTATGGGAAATAATTTTCAACTTGAATTTCAACTGGCTACCTCTACTTGTTTATGAGGAAAAGGTTTTTTGACAGTCAGACAGACAGAAAGACGGACAAGAAAGTGATCCTGTAAGGGTCCCCCTTTTACCGATTAAGCTACAGAATCTTAAAAATGTGCATGAATTCCGCAAATACAGGGTGAAAAGTATTTAAACCGATCAACTCTGGGAGGTTTTAGGGGATATCAAAACAAATATTTTCCCCTAATGTCATTTTTTCCTATGAGGATTATTTAAAACGGCGGAGGCCGTATTACGCTCTTCATTTGTTAGAGGTCGTATTACGATCTTCAGTTGTTAGAGGGCGTAGTACGCTCTTCAGTTGTAGGCAACTGCTGTCCATCAGTGTAGTAGTGCATTGTCTCTGTTTACTAATGGAGCGATACACCTGGAGTGAGTACACTGATATGGTTGGTGCGTACTATGTAGCGCATCACAACGGACGAGCTGCACAGCGGGTTTATCAACAACAATATCCTCATCGCCGTATCCCGCATCATACGACCTTTACTGCTGTTTACCAACGTCGGCATGAGACCGGGTCATTTAGCAGATTACCTGGACAGGAAAGCCGTCGCACGGTAAGAACGCTGCAGTTTGAGGAAGCTGTCTTGCAGCATGTGGAGCGGGATCCTTCAATCAGCACTCGTGCAATTGCATGTAACACGGGGCGAATCAGACGAATGTAAGAACAGCCCTTCGAGAGCAACTGTTACGTCCATTTCGCTTACAGCGTGTCCACAACCTGGAACCAGTTAACTATTCACCAAGAGCACAGTTTTCGCAGTGGTACCTGGAACAGTGTGAAATGCATCCTACATTTCCATCCTCTGTGTTGTTTACCATTAAAGCAACGTTCGGGCGTGATGGAGTCTTCAACATGCACAATTCGCATCTTTGGAGTGAGGATAACCCACATGCCATAGTTACTAGTGCTCATCAAGTGCGGTTCTTCGTTAATGTGTGGGTCGGTTTTGTTGGGGACTGTTTAATTGGGCCGTATCTGCTACCTAGGCCATTAAATAGCAGGCGCTATTACAATTTTCTCTCCAGAGCAATGCCAGAAGACGTCCTGCTCCCTACCAGACATTGCATGTGGTTCCAACACGACGGGGCGCCGGCACATTTGAGTCGTAGAGTGCATCGATTCCTGGACCGACGCCTCCCAGAAACGTGGATTGGCAGAGGTGGTGCTGCTCGATCCCCAGATATGTCCACTCTGAACTGTTTTGTGTGGGGAGAGATGCGCAACCTTGTTTACGCAACTCCTGTTGCGTCAGAAGAGGATCTGGTTGCCTGGATAGTAGCAGCAAAAGGAACAATTCAGGATACGCCTGGGTTTTTTTCCCATATCAGACAGAACATGATCCGAAGGCGTAACGTTTGTTTACGTGTCAATGGAGGCATTTTTGAAAATCTTCTGTAATTGAAATTGGGTTGTGTTAATGTGTTGTCTCTTGGTCACAGAAAAATTGGAAAGTGTTCCTTGGTTTAATTAATTTGCCGCCAGAGAAATCTTTCTCTACCGGTTTAAATATTCCTCATAGGAAAAAATGACATTAGGGGAAAATATTTGTTTTGATGTCCCCTACAACTTCCCAGAGTTTGTCGGTTTAAATACTTTTCACCCTGTAGAGATTTTGCGCAACTCAGCTCGCTCTGTACTGAAGAAATTCGGGCAACTGCGCACACAACGGCGCTCAGGCTTATGTCGTAATCCTTAACTTCGCAAAGGTATTTGACACAGTTCGGCGTTCTTGTTCAGTGAAGGAAATACTAACTCGCCCGAGTTTTGGACCAGATTTGTGACTGATTTCGGGACGTCCTTGTAGACAGAGCTCAATCCGTCGTTTTTAACGCAGCGAAATTATTTCATTTGCCCCGTGCACAGCGTGTACCAGTAGTGATTTGACGTGATTACTGATTCAAGTGAAAGATATTAACAAAGGTAACATCACAGGCGCAACATACGGCTGTGACATGAAAACACAATCATGTCAGATGTTTTTAAGTTTTGACATTTCCTAATGCACAGTTCTACCACTTTATAATGCCCATATCGTTGAAATTGCAAGGAAGATAGTAGAAATAAATAGTTTTATAGTCAAAGACGACCCTCATGTCATCTGCAAAATTTTATATGACTTTGAACCCCAGATTCGAGAAGTTAAGCAGATTTCTCTTTTATTTTTCCCTCGCCTAGCCGCTAATAAAGGAAACCAAGGAGATACTTGGAGGGGGAATAAAAATTCATAGAGAAGAAATAAAAAACAGGGAAGAAATAAACAAATTTAGGTTCTCTGATGACATTGTAATTCATTTAGAGACAGCAAAGGACTTGGAAGACAAGCTGGACGTATTGGATAGTGTCCTCAAGGGAGGTTATAAGATGAATGTCAACAAAAGTAAAACGTAGCTAACGGCCTTTTCGGGAGATATACGTAGGTTGGGTTGGGTTGTCTGGGGTAAGACACCAAACAGCGAGGTCATCGGTCTCATCGGATTAGCGAAGGAAGTTGGCCGTGCCCTTTCATAGGAAGCATCCCGGCATTTTCCTGAAGCGATTTAGGGAAATGACGGAAAACCTAAATCAGGATGGCCGGACCCAGGATTTTACCGTAGTTCTCCCGAATGCGAGTCCAGTGTGCTAACCACTGCGCCACCTCACTCGGTAGATATACGTAGGACGAAGCAATATATTCACTGACTCTTCTAGGAACGAACGAACGCAGTTAAGTGTTAAATGTACTTGCTAATGGTATGCATAATATTGTTGCTCCTGAGTCATCGATATTAATATTTATCATCCTGCATCTCATGGTAACATAGAAATAAATAATAAATTGAGCAGGTTTATTCACTATTATTCACATGACAAAAAAAATCGTGTGATATAACTACAAATTAACAGTTCCGTGCTGGGAATCGAAACTGGTCCCCTTCAGTTGACATGCAGTCACATTGACCCCGCAGCTGCCGAGGTGTACTTATCCGTATTGAAACCATCACATACTAGTACATACTATATTTCACTTTTGTCACTTACAGCAATTCACACTATGATGCATAACGCCTTTCCTGTTGCCCCTGTCACCAAGAACTGGATGACCATCTGCGTGACACTTTCGGGCTTAGTAAATGTAACGTGCTGTTTTCCTTTAGATATCGTCTATATCCTCTCGGTCAAATCTAGTAAGAGTCCCACACTGTTGAGCATTACTCAAGAATCTACATCTACATCTACATCTACATCCATACTCCGCAAGCCACCTGACGGTGTGTGGCGGAGGGTACCCTGAGTACCTCTATCGGTTCTCCCTTCTATTCCACTCTCGTATTGTACGTGGAAAGAAGGATTGTCGGTATGCTTCTGTGTGGGCTCTAATCTCTCTGATTTTATCCTCATGGTCTCTTCGCGAGATATACGTAGGAGGGAGCAATATACTGCTTGACTCTTCGGTGAAGGTATGTTCTCGAAACTTTAACAAAAGCCCGTACCGAGCTACTGAGCGTCTCTCCTGCAGAGTCTTCCACTGGAGTTTATCTATCATCTCCGTAACGCTTTCGCAATTACTAAATGATCCTGTAACGAAGCGCGCTGCTCTCCGTTGGATCTTCTCTATCTCTTCTATAAACCCTACCTGGTGCGGATCCCACACTGCTGAGCAGTATTCAAGCATTGGGCGAACAAGCGTACTGTAACCTACTTCCTTTGTTGTCGGATTGCATTTCCTTAAGATTCTTCCAATGAATCTCAGTCTGGCATCTGCTTTACCGACGATCAACTTTATATGATCATTCCATTTTAAATCACTCCTAATTAGTACTCCCAGATAATTTATGAAATTAACTACTTCCAGTTGCTGACCTGCTATTTTGTAGCTAAATGATAAGGGACCTATCTTTCTATGTATTCGCATCACATTACACTTGTCTACATTGAGATTCAATTGCCATTCCGTGCACCATGCGTCAATTCGCTGCAGATCCTCCTGCATTTCAGTACAATTTTCCATTGTTGCA
Organism: Schistocerca gregaria; assembly: GCF_023897955.1. Classification (NCBI taxonomy): domain Eukaryota; kingdom Metazoa; phylum Arthropoda; class Insecta; order Orthoptera; family Acrididae; genus Schistocerca; species Schistocerca gregaria. The sequence continues at coordinate 145,254,569 of NC_064921.1, forward strand.
ACCTCTCGATACACCACAGCATCATCTGCAAAAAGCCTCAGTGAACTTCCGATGTCATCCACCAGGTCATTTATGTATATTGTGAATAGCAACGGTCCTATGACACTCCCCTGCGGCACACCTGAAATCACTCTTACTTCGGAAGACTTCTCTCCATTGAGAATGACATGCTGCGTTCTGTTATCTAGGAACTCCTCAATCCAATCACACAATTGATCTGATAGTCCGTATGCTCTTATTTTGTTCATTAAACGACTGTGGGGAACTGTGTCAAACGCCTTGCGGAAGTCAAGAAACACGGCATCTACCTGTGAACCCGTGTCTAAGGCCCTCTGAGTCTCGTGGACGAATAGCGAGAGCTGGGTTTCACACGACCGTCTTTTTCGAAACCCATGCTGATTCCTACAGAGTAGATTTCTAGTCTACAGAAAAGACATTATACTCGAACAGAATCGGTCGAACAACCATTTCATAAGGCAATAGTGGGTTGTACAAATAAATAATTTGACGGTCAAAGGTGACCATAAGGTCATTTACCAAAGGGAAAATTTCATACACCTGTACTATTACAGACAAAATTCCAATTTGTAGCTCTTACACTCCTATGGCTTGCGGACTGCTTTACTTATCGTTTACAGACAGTCCAGGAAAAATACAGTAGTTAGCACAGTCGACCTAGAATTGTGAATTTTGCCAAGAAACAAAGGTTCACAATACTATCAAAGGACCTGCCAATTTCTTATTATAACATACGAAAAAATATTCTTTTTTCATTTGTTACTTAATTTCAAACGCCACGCGGGACTGTGCGGCTGGTCCCGGAGGAGGTTCGAGTCGTCCATCGGGTATGGGTGTGTGTGTTTCTCCTTAGGATAATTTAGGTTAAGTAGTGTGTAAGCTTAGGGACTGATGAACTTAGCAGTTAAGTCTCATACGATTCCACACACATTTGAACATTTTGATTTCAAACTTGAAATCAAAACATTCTCGGAAGTCTTGGAATTCCCGGGACCGATACCTTGCCCGCATTAATGTCGATAAGAGGCAAAATTCGTCACGAGTCTCGATTCCCGGGATGTATGATCTGTCTATACACACAATTAAATTTGAACGGGACCATCAGCACGCGAGTGCTACTGGCACCCGGCCCATTTTTAGAGGAAATTTTCGTTCTCCAAAAACGTAATACTCGAATAAAAAAAAAAAAATTCTACAATTCTACACCAGACTGACTTCAGTGATGTAGGCTTATAATTATGTGCAGTATGACCAATACAAGCCTTCTTTAAAAGCGGAATGTCTTGCTCGTCGTTTCTTGTATGATACAAATTAAATAATGCAATCCATACTGCTTGACTGTAAATGTACCTACAAAACGTCTCAGTGTCACGACAGTGTTAGTGGTGTACAGTGTATGTGGGAGACTCGGCTCTTGTCTGCTGTTGCTGTTCTGCTGGCGGAAGACGGCGACAGCTGTGGGCGCCGGCGACCTTGCGTCTGGCGATGTCTGCGAAGCCGCGAGGCCGCCGTCAGCAAGAGCTCTGCTGACAGCGCGCCCCCGTCCTCTTCCAAACACTGCTGCGCCGTCGCGTGCCAGGCGAGGGGCATCGGAGCGCAGCTTGAGGGAGCAAACTGCGCTAAGCCGTCCTCACACGGGACGAGTTAACTAACGCTGACGGGCACGAGTTTTAAGTGACGACCACTTGCTCTCATTCACGTTGAGGAGTCATTTCGTCACGTGCAACACAAAATAAAGGTCCCTACACACTCACCAACCGACCGACCGACAAATCGGACGTGTGTAGGCACTTTGACCAACAGACCCACCAACTTTACTTGTCCTGCGATCGGCTGAGTACGACGACAGCCGTCGCCTCAACACAAATTGTGCCGTGTGTAGCGATGTCATGCCAACTGCTACCAGACAAAAGTTAGCATTTTGTCACTGAGCCCAGGTTTATATACTGTTCTAATATACGTGATACAGTGCGAGGTGGACGAAACTTTAATGACAATTTCTGGAGAAATTTAATTGTTGGAGATGTTTGTGTGATACATCGTGCAGGGGAGCACAGCAATAGAGAAGCAAGAAATGAAGCACTTGTTTAAAAAATTGGTTCGAATGGCTCTGAGCAGTATGGGACTTAACATCTGTGATCATCAGTCACTTAGAACTACTTAACCCTAACTAACCTAAGGACATCACACACATCCATGCCCGAGGCTGGATTCGAATCTGCGACCGTAGCAGTCACGCGGTTCCAGACTGAAGCGCCTAGAACCGCGCGGTCACACCGGCCGACGAAGGGCTTGTTTCATTTTTTAACGAATTCATAATGGTTTCATGTCACACATAGAGACAGTAAAATATATTTTATGAGTAAAAGTCTATCAACTTCTGTATTTCGGTTTTATTTTCGGTACCTATCGAAAATGAAAAGCTCAAATACAGACAGATTAGATCTAAGATTTCATTTCCGATACGTATCGGAAATGAAACCTACGAACCGAAACCGAAACACATACAGTCAACGGACTGATAAAAAAATGCAGCCTGTATTTATGCCATCGGATATGAACACCAAAGTGGAGGACTTTATTCCTCTTCCAAGCCGGCCGCAGTGGCTGAGCGGTTCTAGACGTTTCAGCCTGGAACCGCTCGAGCGATCCGGTCGCACGTTCAAATCCAGCCTCGGGCATGGATGTGTGTGATGTCCTTAGGTTAGTTAGGTTTAAGTAGTTCTAAGTTCTGGGGACTGATGACCTCAGATCTTGAGTCCCATACTGCTCAGAGCCATTTGAACCATTTACTCTTCCAACCGTTTCTAAATGCTTCTTTCTCTTGTGTCTGTTGTATGTATTAGATTATGTGCGCCAAAACATTTGTATTCTTCATTATTCTTATTTAAAATAAGTTACTGCCGATAGTGTATGTAGCGTTACATTATGAATTAATGTGTGTATACTGTATGTAGTGACTGGTAGGAGCCGGCCGGGGTGGCTGAGCGGTTCTAGGCGCTACAGTCTGGAACCGTGCGACCGCTTCGTTCGCAGGTTCGAATCCTGCCTCGGGCATGGACGTGTGTGATGTCCTTAGGTTAGTTAGGTTTAAGTAGTTCTAAGTTCTAGGGGACTGCTGACCTTAAAAGTTAAATCCGATAGTGCTCAGAGCCATTTTCGACTGGTAGTGAGAAATGTATCGACAGTGTAATACTGGCAGTTTACGTTTTAAAGCAAATTCTTTGCAAAACAGAAATGCGCACCAGAGAAGAACGAAATTATGTTGCGCTGTTTTAAAATGACTAAGCTTGCATTCGGAAGGTCCTAGGTGTCAATCTCTACCTTGCCATTCTGATACAGGTATTTCATGTTCTTTCTAAGTTTCTTCTGGCACATTTCGGGATTCTTTAATAGGTAATATATTGTGAAATGGAAACATGCGACCTTAAACAGGGTGAATCACCTAAAACTTGCACCGCAGATATTGCGGAAATTGAAAGTGCTATTGATGTGTGGTTTCCACAGAATGGATTGCTGGTTAGGGGTCCACACTGTTAGACAATCAACAAATTGTAATCGTACGTAGAAACTGTACAAACATTCTTGTACAGACACACACTTTTTTTAGATGAAACAATTCCTACTGACATTAACAAACTAAAAGAAGGGCCAGTCGGAATGTCAGTGGTGTTTATTGCAGGATTCTGGTGTGAGTCCTTTACGAGATACCATATTTTGGAAAGTTTCCACACCGACACATCTTTGTGGCACTCAACCTGCGTGGTTCCTAAGTACGATGTTGTCATGTTTGATTGCAGTGTACTTGTGTGTTCCTCCCCCCCGTCAGTGTGTGACAGTGTGAGCGGTAGGTGGTGAGTGGACGATGTGATTTACCAATGCAGAAAAGTCGACAGGCTCTTGGTGTATGAAGAGTAGTAAGACTCAATTCGTTCATGTACGGTGTATCCAGCAAGATACCTCACTACCTCATCTATCTCAGCAGTTGTTTATCAAAATCTCCAACCAGTTATGTGAACGTGGTAGTGTAACACCTAGACAACGTAACAGAAGGAAACAAATGACGAGCAGAAGAGGCGAAATCTTAATGTTCTTGCTGCTGTTGCAGTTGACCCTCCCAATAGCCCCCAAGTTCAAATGGTTCAAATGGCTCTGAGCACTATGGGACTTAACATCTGATGTCATCAGTCCCCTATAACGTAGAACTACTTAAACCTAAATAACCTAAGGACATCACACACATCCATGCCCTAGGCAGGATTCGAGCCCCCAAGTAATCGAACGAGAAAGTGGCATGAGACAGCAAGTGTCCTACGCATTTTCCGTCGACATAGGTTCCATGCCTGTCACATCTGTCTCCTTCAACAGTTGCATGGAAACGATTATGAGAATTGTGTTAACTTCTCCAGATGTATGATGATACTCCAGAGGTATCGACGGCCGGAGTGGCTGGGCAGTTCTAGGCGCTACTGTCTGGAACCGCGTGACCGGCACGGTCGCAGGTTCGACTCCTTCCTCTGGCATGGATGTGTGTGATGTCCTTAGGTTTATTAGGTTTAAGTAGTTCTAAGTTCTAGGGGACTGATGACCACAGCAGTTAAGTCCCATAGTGCTCAGAGCCATTTGAATCAGAGGTTTCATGTTTCTTGTTTAGCGATGAAGTCACATTTACCAGTAATGACCATTTAAACCGCCGAAACGTGCGTTATTGGTCTGTTGATAATCCCCAATGGCTTCATCAAGTTTAACGTCAACTTCCGTGGAGTGTAATCGTGTGGTGTGCGATAGTGAACTATCAGCTCACAGGTCTGTTTCTCATACTCGGGAAACAGAACGCGCACGGGTATTGCAGCCTCGTAACAGACCGTCTTCCACGGATGTAGAAGACGCTCCTCTACATACTAGGAGGAGCCTGTGGTATCAACGTGACGATTGTCCAGCTCATATTGCAAGAAGTACTACAGCATGTCTTCACGAATTGTTTCTAAATCGTTGGACTGGAAGCAGAGGACCAGTAAAGTGGCCGACCCGTTTCCCAGATTTGACGCCAGTAGACTTTTTCCTGTGGGGGAAGCTGAAAGATGCTGTCTACAAGGACATACCAGTTACACCTGATGATATGCCTCGACCTATAACTGCAGACTGCTCGGATATCTCCGCTAACATTCTGCCAATTGTGTAGCAGTCGTTCCATACCAGACTGGAAGCGTGTATTGCCGATGCCAGTGGTCATTTTCAACACAACCTGTGATGGTCAGTTGTATCGTTACTGGTCAGAATCCAGATACCTAATGTATGCACTTGTGTTGTTCCTTAGTGTCTACCACAGGTATTGTACAAGTTTCGGTGCGGAAACTTTCCAAAATACGGTACCTCGTAAACGACCTGCAATAGAACCCTGTAAGAAATACCGCTGACGTTCTGATTGACCATTCTTTTGGTTTGTTATTGTCAGTTGGAATTGTTCCATTTAAAAAAGTGTATACCTGCACAAAATTACTGTTTCTTAGCATTATTACAATCTGTTGATTTGCTAACATTACGGTTGTCTGACTACGAATCTATTCTGTTGAAACCACAATATTTACGGTGCAAGTTGTAGGTGATTCAACCTGTATGTGTTTGTGCAATAACTTATAATGTCGCGATAGCCACTAATTGCTACAAACATTCATATCGCTGATTTTGACACATTAACTACATTCTTCAGATGTGACAGTAATTCACAAAGTGTTTCGTAATAATGTATAAACACTAATTACAAATCATGAAAAAAGGTAAAAATATCTCAATAAAATAAGCATGCACCTTGCCGTCTTTTATCACGTGACTAGGGTCAGCAGCTGTATAAAGCTATTAAGTGAAATAAATTTTCCTTCACTTTGTTCTCATAATTAGAAAATAATGTAGATCTTTTATCCAATCAGCTGGCCTAAGGCTCTGTGACCATTTTCAAGTGTAGACACGTCAGAAATGTACTTATAATCTCGAAATTACATTTACATCTCCGACGAAAATGTAGCAGCTCTGTGTGCACTCTCTCGAATTGATTTAGTGGTTAACAAAGAAGTACCTCCATACTCAGTAACTTCAAATTTTAACGCAGGATTAAAATTGAGCGTCACAATATCATTACTGTAATTATAGAAGCAGCATTTTTCATTGGCAGATTCGGCAAATACCGTGTTGTTGTTGTTGTTGTCATCAGTCCTGAGACTGGTTTGATGCAGCTCTCCATGCTACTCTATCCTGTGCAAGCTTCTTCATCTCCCAGTACCTACTGCAACCTACATCCTTCTGAATCTGCTTAGTGTACTCATCTCTCGGTCTCCCTCTACGATTTTTACCCTCCACGCTGCCCTCCAATGCTAAATTTGTGATCCCTTGATGCCTCAAAACATGTCCTACCAACCGATCCCTTCTTCTAGTCAAGTTGTGCCACAAACTTCTCTTCTCCCCAATCCTATTCAATACCTCCTCATTAGTTACGTGATCTATCCACCTTATCTTCAGTATTCTTCTGTAGCACCACATTTCGAAAGCTTCTATTCTCTTCTTGTCCAAACTAGTTATCGTCCATGTTTCACTTCCATACATGGCTACACTCCAAACAAATACTTTCAGAAACGACTTCCTGATACATAAATCTATATTCGATGTTAACAAATTTCTCTTCTTCAGAAACGCTTTCCTTGCCATTGCCAGTCTACATTTTATATCCTCTCTACTTCGACCATCATCAGTTATTTTACTTCCTAAATAGCAAAACTCCTTTACTACTTTAAGTGTCTCATTTCCTAATCTAATTCCCTCAGCATCACCCGATTTAATTTGACTACATTCCATTATCCTCGTTTTGCTTTTGTTAATGTTCATCTTATATCCTCCTTTCAAGACACTGTCCATTCCGTTCAACTGCTCTTCCAAGTCCTTTGCCGTCTCTGACAGAATTACAATGTCATCGGCGAACCTCAAAGTTTTTACTTCGTCTCCATGAATTTTAATACCTGCTCCAAATTTTTCTTTTGTTTCCTTTACTGCTTGCTCAATATACAGATTGAATAACATCGGGGAGAGGCTACAACCCTGTCTCACTCCTTTCCCAACCACTGCTTCCCTTTCATGCCCCTCGACTCTTATTACTGCCATCTGGTTTCTGTACAAATTATAAATAGCTTTTCGCTCCCTGTATTTTACACCTGCCACCTTTAGAATTTGAAAAAGAGTATTCCAGTCAACATTGTCAAAAGCTTTCTCTAAGTCTACAAATGCTAGAAACGTAGGTTTGCCTTTTCTTAATCTTTCTTCTAAGATAAGTCGTAAGGTCAGTATTGCCTCACGTGTTCCAACATTTCGACGGAATCCAAACTGATCCTCCCCGAGGTCTGCATCTACCAGTTTTTCCATTCGTCTATAAAGAATTCGCGTTAGTATTTTGCAGCCGTGGCTTATTAAACTGATAGTTCGGTTATTTTCACATCTGTCAGCACCTGCTTTCTTTGGGATTGGAATTATTATATTCTTCTTGAAGTCTGAGGGTATTTCGCCTGTCTCATACATCTTGCTCACCAGCTGGTAGAGTTTTGTCAGGACTGGTTGTCCCAAGGCCGTCAGTAGTTCTAATGGAATGTTGTCTACTCCGGGGGCCTTGTTTCGACTCAGGTCTTTCAGTGCTCTGTCAAACTCTTCACGCAGTATCGTATCTCCCATTTCGTCTTCATCTACATCCTCTTCTATTTCCATAATATTGTCCTCAAGTACATCGCCCTTGTATAAACCTTCTATATACTCCTTCCACCTTTCTGCCTTCCCTTCTTTGCTTAGAACTGGGCTGCCATCTGAGCTCTTGATATTCATACACGTCGTTCTCTTCTCTCCAAAGGTCTCTTTAATTTTCCTGTAGGCAGTATCTATCTTACCCCTAGTGAGATAAGCTTCTACATCCTTACATTTGTCCTCTAGCCATCCCTGTTTAGCCACTTTGCACTTCCTGTCGATCGCATTTTTGAGACGTTTGTATTCCTTTTTGCCTGCTTCATTTACTGCATTTTTATATTTTCTCCTTTCATCAATTAAATTCAATATTTCTTCTGTTACCCAAGGATTTCTAGCAGCCCTCGTCTTTGTACCTACTTTATCCTCTGCCGCCTTCACTACTACATCCCTCAGAGCTACCCATTCTTCTTCTACTGTACTTCTTTCCCCTATTCCAGTCAATTGTTCCCTTATGCTCTCTCTGAAACTCTGTACAACCTCTGGTTCTTTCAGTTTATCCAGGTCCCATCTCCTTAATTTCCCACATTTTTGCACTTTCTTCAGTTTTAATCTACAGGTCATAACCAATAGATTGTGGTCAGAGTCCACATCTGCCCCTGGAAATGTCTTACAACTTAAAACCTGGTTCCTAAATCTCTGTCTTACCATTATATAATCTATCTGATACCTTTTAGTATCTCCAGGGTTCTTCCACGTATACAACCTTCTTTCATGATTCTTAAATGATTCTTCAAATACCGTATGAATGTGTTATTCTTCCCAAATAATTCCTTTCGACAGTCTGACTTCCGCTGTTGGAAGTTTGTAATAGAGACGCCTACGCAACATTTGCCTGGTTTACCGCAGGTGCTCCTGTTTGTACCAACAGACAGTTGATGAATGCAAGCAAACAATGAATAAAAAAAGACTTGCAGAAACAGTGCCAGCGCGTGAGGGAAAGGTGGCAATTCGCGAAAGTTCTACAAAAACTTACCACGAAGTGAGTGAAACTTTTGTACTCGCCCTGGTGTACGAAATGTGCTTCTGAATCCGATTTCTCCGTTTCTTATTCACTGTAAGTTCTTTCAGAGCGGTATCACGTAAGAAATTACATGGTCACATTCCTGAGCCCGTATTGTAAAGGATCGGCTATAACCGGTTCCGACAAGATTGCGGAAGGTGACGTTAGCCGACGAATCATGACCTACAAAAGATGAATATAAGTTGATTGACATAATTCTTCATTACTGATATAGCTGTTTCGTAACAAATGACAAATACTGAAGCACCGCTAAAGAAAATATATATTGTCACACGTATGTAAGATTCCAAAAATTTGTACATTTCTCCTTTATCCTACTAATAAATTTTTCAATTTTTTCTGATGACATTCAAAATGTGACCGTCGTTAAATATTAAATGTGAGTTTAGATACTACTGTACTTCATTTGATAGTCTTGGTTAACTACTGTTCAGTTCAACTGCTTGCAATGACAGTGGTGAGCCATTTTAGACCTTGCTGTCACTTTCTCATCGAGTCTAGTATATATTTCGGCATAAAATTGAGACACCAGTTGCACAAGTATTTTTATTTCGCTTTACCGGCTTCACCTGATTAGTCTGTCATCTTCAAAAGCTTAGAATTGGTTTACTGAATGTCAGCATCTTCAGGGAAGCATACTGCCATTACATGCCCAAAAACGTATATACTCGTATGTGATTGTTACAAACACACATTGACGGACAGACAGTTTACGGTGAAGAAGATATTGACATCTGTTAAATCAGCATTTAGCTTCTGAAGATGACAGATTAATCTGTTGAAACCAATAGAGAGAAATAAAAATATCTGTGCAACTGGTGAATGAATTTTATTCTGAAATGGTGATGGTATAGTTTTGCAGCTTGTTCTACTTTTTGAATTTTTATGATAGCTTCTGAATGCTTTTGGAATACAACATGGTGAATTAAAAGGTAGTGTTGTAAGCATTATACATTTGTAATTTCATTCTTTATACTCAGAAATAAGAAGCACTTTAACATTTTCGCTTAATTTCAACGTACTAAGTACTGTTTTTTAATGAAGGTGAAACATGAATGGTCTGTAATAGTTACACGAAGATAATAGATTCTGAAATGTGACGCTACAGAAATTGTGGAGAAAAGAGCGTTATGACACTAGCTGAACTAAAAGAAGGGATAGGTTAGTCATGGAAACTACGATACATAGTGCGAACATGTGGCATCATCGTAATCGCTGTAAAAATATTCGAAAAGCCTGCTGCAAACAGTATGCAATCAACCGACAACTGGGATCGCACGCGAGATCTCTCGGCACCATCGCCTGCAACATTCGGTGGGAGCTTGGCCATGCAGCAAGATGGATGTCAGCAGAGTGGAGCAGCGATAATACGTGAAAATAGCATTTTTCATTGTCAGAAATACTACTAGCGCCACATGGAACTACGAACAGTTGTAGGTGACAGGGCATCCATCACCCATAGCCATGCTCATTCTGTCGTATGAGAGCCACGGTATTCTGGAAAGTCTCGCTGTTGGGGACGGCCCCACCGTCAATGACAAATACTACCGTAACTTACTGCTGTACCATCTGCAATATACACATCTGGCACTGCTTTGTAATGCAGTTATACTCCATGATAACGCTACAGCCGACAGTTCAGGCGTAATCAAGAACTGCGGTGAGGGTGGAGAAAGCTCCCCAACCCACTCGAATCAACGATTCTCATTCTATGCGACTTCGACCTTGTTCCACAGCAGAAGAAACCAGTGCGTGGGAAGGACTTTGCAAAGAGGGCGAAAATCCTCATGACATTTCGGCGACAGGTAGCACACATTGATGGCAATGACAGTGGATTCGTCGCCTTTCCCATCGTTGGCAACGCTGTGTGGATGCACTGGGGGACTATTTTGAAATCAGTAGAAGGTTCTGATTCATTTTTGTTCCGTTTGTACTCGAGCTCAATAAATGTACACAGATTTCCAATGAGTGTGTTACATTTCAATCTTTACTGTGACCTCCTGTACTGAACTATTTTATGTTGGCATTCAGATACACACTGCCTTACCGGTTCAGTACGCATCATGGGATTTCCGTGTTGTCGCATTATCACAATATATACCATCGTTGCCAAGAGGTACGGAATGTCACTGGTGTATATATAAAGGGCTGTAATTTTTGTCTGGAACAGTATATTAACGAAAATGAAAATTATGCCTGTTGGACACATCTGGCCCTAAGTCCAAATACTCCGGTTTCGACCAAGTGTTCTGGAGGTTTCCCTTGTTTATAGGGAAAATACTGGAACTAGTGTGGCTTTCCGGTTAATAACACCCGTGACCCACTTCCGCATCGCTGCGAAACGCGACCAGAGCACTGTAACAGCCTGTCCTGATACCTCTTATAGGAAATGAAAGACGAGATAACGTGATTCCGATATCTTCTTAAATTCATTCATGGGAGTCAGTTTGATTCTGTTGTGTTGGCAGAAGAGCCAACACCGTGTTACTAGAGGAGGGCGAAATGCACGCGTTTTAGCTCACGCAGGCTGGCGTGAGGAGGGAAGAACTATACTGACGTGAGGTCTGGAACATGACAAGGAACTAGAATTCAGAAAGCGGACATAATTAGTTTGATACTGAACTTTAATCCATGAATGATGAACGTCCCTCTTGATGGTACATGAGTCACAATATTATCTGTTGAGAAGACATAGTAACTGAATATGGCGCCATGCCAGGTCGTAGCAATTGACGTAGTTGAAGGCTATGCTAAACTGTCGTCTCGGAAAATGAGAGCGTATGTAGACAGTGAATCATCGCTAGCAAAGTCGGCTGTACAACAGGGGCGAGTGCTAGGGAGTCTCTCTAGACTAGACCTGCCGTGTGGCGGCGCTCGGTCTGCAATCACTGATAGTGGCGACACGCGGGTCCGAGTTATACTTACGGACCGCGGCCGATTTAAAGTCTACCACATAGCAAGTGTGGTGTCTGGCGGTGAAACCACAGATTCTGTAACGAAGAGTGCTCCAAGGCAATTTCTGTATGACTTTTCATATGAAGTGGGGGGGGGGGGGGGGGGGGGAATAAATGAGATAAGGATCGGCAGCATGGCCAGTTATCTGAAATCGTTAATCAGTGAGCGCTTATGAGTTAATAGGCAGGATTAACAGTTTTAAGTGCCAAGTCCGCAAAAGAGCGCGCCGCGTCTAGCGTTAGCTGGAATCAACCAGTGCCAGCCAGCCTTTTCACGATTGGTGCAGTCGATTCTGGTAAGCTATTTAGTGAAGTTGCCTTCATCCTAGAACTTTTCTGCAATCTGTAAAAAGCAAAGCCACTATGATTCTTTTTTAATGCTTTATTACATAAGTACTGTAGTTTGGTGACTTAACACGATAACGTTTAACTGTGTTTAGATGTGTTTCTTCGTCTGCCGGTGTATCAGTGGTTGTGTTGCAATGTTACTCCACGCTCGGTTTCAACGCGGCTCATTAATCTCTCTCGGCGCAATCTTATCGCCTGTATAACGCGGAACTACGAGCACCCACCGTAAACTGGTATGGTACAAGGTCGTCGGCCTTAGGTTCTTGCCCGAATAAATCAATGTACTTAGCGACTGGCGGAGTCATTGTGAAAACGGAAAAAAAGGAGATTGGATACGTTTAATCACCTTGCATGAGTACAAATTAAAGCAACTGTACAAATCAATTAGTTACAAGTAGCTGTTTCCATTGCTGTACAAACCGTTGTTTTACAATGCACGCATCAGAACTGCTACAGGCATGAATTGAATTGGATCCCCGAGCCGTATATTAGCTACCCTCGGCATGGTACTGCAGCGAGGGACAATATCAAACTTAGAGGGTTTTGGTTGGTTGGTTGATTTGGGGTAGGAGACCAAACAGCTAGGTCTTCGTCCCATCGGATTAGGGAAGGATGGGGAAGGAAATCGGGCGTGCCCTTTCAAAGAAATCAAGCCAGGTGTGTGTGTGTTGTTGTTAGCCTTTAAGTAGTGTAAGTCTAGGGACTAACGACCTTAGCAGTTTGATCCCTTAGAAATTCACATACATTTGAACATTTTGAAACCACCCTGGAATTTGCCTGAAGCGATTTAGGAAAATCACGGGAAACCTGAATCAGGATGGGAGGACGCGGATTTGAACCGTCGTCCTCCCGAAAGCGAGTCCAGTCTGCTAACTGTTCAGCCACATCGCTAGGTAGTGGTTTCCCTCACCTGTACTAGTACAGCGGTTTCTCGCTACAGCCTGACGAATAGTGTCCAAACAGTGGTAATATGAAAATTCGGGGTATAATAACCAAGCGGTTGTGAAAACTGAACGCTGTGGAAGACATGTAACTGAAACGATGTACAACACTCTGCGTGACAATATATATTTGACGACTATGACACAATTGTGTATGATCTCGGCCTCTGAGGCGGCAGAAGAATGTGGTGCCGTGGTTAAAAATCGTTCAGTTTTTCCATTAGCATCCGACAAAACTTCTCGCACGCTTTCACTCTTTTGTAAACAAAGGTTTCAGACTGTGTTTATATTTATCACCAAATGTTTTCATCTACATCTTCTGCCGCAATAAGCACTTCTTAGCTATTTTAATTTTCGGTATTTCTCGTGCCATTTTCTTTTTATTTTGTTTCATTGCGATTATAGTCACGTAGGGCGGCTCATGTCAGTCATTCGATTATTTGTGGCCTTGTAACTGAATCTGTTTAGCCGTCTCTTATTTTTCCTGTCCCTCGTCTCACCCTTGTGCAGGTAGCCTGATTGTGGCTGATCAGTAATATCGAAATTACTTCCCAGGCGATGTATGTGGGTTCTGGTTCCTTAATGGGGGCTCAAGGCCTATTCCTTCCAGGTTATACGTCATTAAAAGATAGACAAGCGTTCTGCGACCACGCAAGAGTGCAGGACATGCACTGTGGTGACAGTTTTCTCCAGTCTGTTGCGATTTAAATCATGTGCAATTTTTAGCTTTCTAATTCCCATACACTACTACGAAAATAATCTGATAACATCAGTAGTAACACATTCTAGGAAATTCTAAAAAAATTAGTGTGGCAAACGTACCGTTTGGACGTACGGTGTACGTTGGAGTGTGAACTATAGTGACATTATTACCAAATGCGTCCAAATACGACCAACTCGCTGTTATTCTCTTCATGGCTAACGAGGGACAAATGCCGTAGTCATCTACAGTGGGATGGACAATGTGTATATGGGAGCAAGTTTGTCACAAACCACCACTACAGAATGGTGCGCGCGCTGATCGCTATTCGACAGAAGAAAAAAAATGGTTCAAATGGCTCGGAGCACTATGGGACTTAACACATGAAGTCATCAGTCCCCTACAAATTAGAACTACTTAGACCTAACTAACCTAAGGACAGCGCACACATCCATGCCAAAGGCAGGATTCGAACCTGCGACCGTTGCGGTCGCTCGGTTCCAGACTGAAGCGCCTAGAACCGCTCGGCCACACCGGCCGACTCGACAGAAGCCATCGATCGATCATGGGTTCTTTGTAGCAGGCTACGAAAGGTGGTGTCACGATTGGGAATCGGAGCCGAAATCGTCGACGATACAATGGTGTCATCAATAGTCCCCTTGTCCCAAGAAGTTCAAGAGCCAGCCATCAGCTGTAAAGGTGATGCTCATGCTTTTCTTTGAATACCGTGGCCCAATGCTTCTAAGAACCTGGTGTCTCCATCACTGAGGAACGGTACTGCACAACACTAGAGCAATTACAGCCTGCAGTTAAGGCGGAATGTCCGGGAAAACTGCGACAAGAGGCGCTGCTGCTTCGTGATAACGCACATCTCGATATTGTAAATGTCACGACACAGAAATTACGCCAATTCAGGTGGGAGATACTTGAACATAAGCCCTATAGTACTGAAGTCTCCCCATGCGCTTATCACGTCTTCGGTCCCTTACTAAGGACCTTGAAGGGTCGACGGTGCCTGCCGAATGAGAATGTGCAGCAGACTGTCACGGACTTCATTACGCAGCATAACAAGGTATTTTACCAAAGTGGTATATTCAACCTGTTGCGTCGGTGCAATGACTGCATCAGTGCTCATGGCGATTTTGCCTGATTGGTATACCGATTCTGGACTGTAAGACTTTCGAATGGAAACACTTCTTTGATCAGCCCTTATACGTTAGTACATGAACAGTAAATAGTAATAATGATAATAATAATAATAATAATAATAATAATAATCGTAAGAATAATACCAGTCAGATTAAAGGTCATGCCTCTTAATCGAAGTTTTAACTCCGTGTGATGAGAACATTATAGATAAGGCGGCACAGAAGAAACTGAAATATATTTATCTGAGGTAGCTACTTCAGAAAGCTGGATGTGAACTGGAGTTGACTTGATTACACCAAACGATGTAATCTATGTTGAGCAAAATAAAGACAACAGTAATATAACAATATGCGGGGTGATGGGGGTATTAGCACAGATATTATTATTGGTGACAATGAACTGAGCGACATTACATTTACTTCATTAGCAGACTAATAATTGTAGCTATTAGTAGTAGAATGTTTTTAGGTTGGATATCATCTACAAGTACATATGGCAAGCAAGCCATTAATGCTTATTTTTCCCTGTGCGGCAGGTTAGGTGTTGAAGAGTGGACACACGGATGCAAAACGATTAATGTATGCTGAGACGAGCAGACGGCAAAGTGGTGTATGACAGAGCAGAAAACATCAGGTAATAAATTATGTGACGTATTTGTGGGAAGATTGGTTCTAACGCAGAGAAAAACAACACACTAAAATGGGTACATGTTAAGGTACCTATGATAGCTATATCTGCAGTTATACCCATAAGACTCTGTACATCAGAACGATATCTAAAGGAATGTATGGCAGCAACACAGAAGGAGTGAACGTTGGAGAAGAAGCTGATCGTCAGAGAGAAGACCGTAAAAGAGTAAGATTATCAGAGGAGATGGAGGGCTGAAATAAACGTTGACAGTCAGATGTTTTTTTATTCCAGTCTCTGATCACAATATCAATTCTTTAGACGATGACCGGTTTCAATCCGTAATGACCATCCTCAGATCTTTTCTACATCATGTCCTAAAGTGATGAGGCCATAATGGCATCGTCAAAACATATAAATACAGTATAATTAGCACAGCATCGTCACATAGATCTAAAATAAGGTGTAGAATAGGCCACATCGTCCACACAGTGATTATTGCAATAATGTGGCCTATTCTACACCATATTTTAGATATATGTGACGATGCTGTGCTGATTATATTTATATGTTTTGACGATACCATTATGGCCTTATCACTTGAGGACATGGTGTAAAAAAGATCTGAGGATGGTCATTACGGACTGAAACCGGTCATCGTCTAAAGGATTGATGATGTGATCAGAGACTGGAATAAAAAACATTTGACACTATTGGATCACTATTTGTAAACGCGATTATGTCGCAGCTGGTGGAACGACGACAGTGTGGACAATATGTCAATAGCTCATTGTTGAACAGATGGAAGATGGGACACCCCGTGATAGAGGAGTCTAATCCCCTCTTTTAAGCAGAGTGGCTTTGAATAGTAAATGGGTAGTGTGTTCAAGATTCGTATCGGCTGATATGAAGAAGGAGATGGAGAAAAATTTAGTGTTATGCATAGGCAAAAATCAAAATTCAGGACGTATCAGATATTGTGTTGTTGTTCCGGAATGCTGGTAGATGTCTGATATGAGGTGAGGGGCAATGAGGACAGATGTCTTTTCTTGAACGCTCCTTTTCTTTGCTGGGGCAGTTGGGGGTATTAATAGCTTCCTGACTGTTTTGACGTGGTCCACCACGAATCCCCTTCCTGCGTCGACCTTCTCATGTCAGGGTACTGTTCCACCCAACATCTTCAATTATTTGTTGGATATATTCGAACCCCTGTCTTCCCCACAGGTTTTGCTCTGTACACTTCTCTCTAGTACCATTGAGGTTATTTCTCGGTGTGTTAATACATCTCAATCTTCCTTTCCCTTCTTCATGTCAACGTTTTGCACACTTGCCTCTCCTCACCGATTCTGCTGAGAACCTCCCCATTTCTTGTCTAATGTGACCACCTGGCTCCCCATGACGTTTAAATGAAGTTTATTGCTTTGTTTCAGAGAGAATTTCGCCAACATGCCCAGGTCACTACTCCCATCGCAGCTTCTCGCCCAGTGTGGGAGTTCGCTACTTGTGCTTCTGCTGGTCTGCCTGCCCGCTGGTAAGTCATCTCGCGTCTGTATTCCTACAAGACTTGTGTTTTTGTACAATCTCCTGACAGTGTGCTTATTGATACACAGCAAAAGAATAATTGTGTTCGAAGCCGAAGCCCAGGATTAATACAGGGCTATCTGCAAGTACAACCAGTGTTTCAGGAGACGACTGCGGAGAATCTACATACGGAAAATAGACATACATCAATGGATGGTATCTCTCCAAGTTTGGAGCTCACAGTTCAGGTGCTCAATATGGTCATTATTTGCGACCTAGCAAACGTCAAAACGATGGTCAAATTCTTGCCATAAACGTCCCATTACGTCATGATCCATATCAGCTACCATATTAGCTTCCTTGAATTTCTTCCAAAGGCAGCAACACAAGGTATTTGACTTAAGTAGAACTCTCATGGCTCCAAGTGAGGTTAGCATGAGGGCTATTGAAGAACACAAGATTCATGATGGGAAGCACGTCCCCTCCAATGCTGAGGCAGTTCGGCATTGAGGTAATGGCAGAAAATATGGTGGAGCACCGTCGTACTACAAACTGAGGTGCCACTCTCTTTCTATAATTGTAGCATAAGGCACTGCAGCAGCATGTCCGGGTGAAGGAAACCAGTCACAGTTTTTCCGAAAGAAGAATGGTCCATATATTGTTGAAGAGGGTATGGCAAGAAAGACGTTAACTTGATGTGAATCACGAATGTGTTCTACAATCTGGTGTGGACGTTCTCTGCCCTAAACACGTACGTTGTGAGCACTCTGTTTTCCACACACATGGAACATGGCTTCGTCAATGAAGAGCAAGTGTTTAGAACTGGCTTCCTTCAGTAGACACGGCAAGCCACTGCAGAAGTCAGAACGAAAGTGCTTATCCTGAGCAGTGAGCGGATGTAACAACTGTAATGGTTTGGGTCTACACGCAGACTTTTACGTAGAAGGCGCCAGACAGTAGACTGCGGTCCTCTGGTAAAGAACGTCGTCTATTTCTTTGGGCTTCTGACGAAATTATTCTCGCACACGGTCCATCTTCCCTGCAAACGGTCCTGATCGGCCTGTTTGCTTCGCATAACGTAAGGACCCAATCTCACGGAATATGTAGTGCCACCTTTTGACTTTCTGTCTCTCTGAACTCTCACTTGTTACATGGTACGAATCAATGGCTGAAACGTTGCAACTGACACACACGTGGCGAATTCAAGAACACAAAACGAACACGTTTTTCTCTTATACATCTTGTCCTATCATACCTGCCCCCCTCCCTCCAAGGTGCTGCGAATCGGAACTTGGAAAGAGGTTCTACCCACTTTTATATATCAGTTTTCTGTATGTCTTCCAGTTTTCACGTAATGGTTTTCTGAAACACCTGAAGTTCTTACGAATAACTTCATAAATTTGATGGGATAAAGCCTTCTCGTTCGCCACAATTAGTAGCCTCAAAAATGAACTACATTGGTGTATGAGGCAGATATTTGCATGTAAATGAGTAGTGTATATTGTCTGAGTAACTAATCGAGTGTTTGCAATGAAACATAGACACTAATCACACGGAGCTTCTCGCTGGGAAAGATGGTACACGACTGTTGTGTGTGACTATGTACACAACGGTTAGGGTAGGTGGGCTACACAATGGTGCGGCAACTGTCGTTGGAGGGAAGCTGGACAGAAGCAAAAGTCATCATTGAACACGTTAACCCAATGAAAAGAAGATTTACTTAAACTGTATTTCTCCCAGCGACGTAGACTCATTGCAGATGACGCAGCAAGAAATAAAGTCCAGCTCTCAACGTCAACAAGAATGAAGCTCTCTGAACTAAGAATGAACGATGGTGTCGGAGCTGCGACTGGGCTGTGTCTGCATAGCGTCACGTGGTGAAGTGTCTCCCAGCGCAAGAAGGCTGAGTGGCAGTCATTCTGTATTACGGCTGCAAAGGGTGCTCGTAGTGGAGAGCCACCGGTGGCATGGCTCGACGGACACGCACCATTGGTTCCGCCGGATCCTGCACAACTGCTATCGGCGTCTGATGGAAATTTGCAGTTCCGTTGACACCTTTGGCGCCTGTGGTGTGGTACTGATATGCAATACAACACTGACGATAATACGGTGGGGCAAAATATTTGTGTCTAACATTAGAAGGTGCAGGTGCTTGTGTGCTTTGCTCTGGACTACTGACTAGAGTCACAAATCAGTCTCAGGTAGGGCTTCCACAAAGCAAGATGGATCTGGCGCACAAATACGTTTCCGTACTGCGCACTGAACAGGTCCATTCCATCGTTCTGAAGCTATTGACGCCTCAGTTGCCTGAACCTACAGACCTGCGCGTTTTGTGTGTCTTCGTTGCTCTCTCTTTATTAAATAGCATGGCTGTGCTGCTAAAAAGAGGCAAATGAGGAAACAAAAATCTCATTGAAAATGGGCCTGAGAGGATTGCAGGGACCGGTAGCTACTGCAATGCCACTATAACGAGAGTAAAAGGAGATTGGCAAACGTAGCTAGAAGTACTTTCCAAGCCTACTTAGGCAATAAAGGCGAACAGGTTTCCAGAGGACTGACACATAACTTCCACGTGACACATGTTCTTTATTTTGCACTAGCTGAGCAACCACTGCTTCGCTCACGTACATTGTATACTGTAATTAAGACCGTAAAGCATAGACTTTTACGAGTATAGTTCTGACCATAAGACGATTGATAGTTGGAGTCTGAAGTTTATATTAATCAAGCCTTTTGAGTTGTTGTAGTGATATTTCCGTAGAAACTTTCACCCTTTAACATGTTTTTCTTTATTTCGAACCGAGATAATGAAATATTTTCATAAAATTTTTCATTCGCAATGTCACGCCTTAGGGGCTGAATTTCCAAAATCACTGAAATACGTATTTATTTATTTATGGCGGAGAAGTCATATACCAGATTGTCATAGATGTAGCTTTAAAAATGCTGTAGTAGTTATTTAATAACCATTTCTTTAAAAAAAAACTTACACGCATTATTTCATCGCCTTAGGGATTGCATTTCCAAATATGTTGAAACAAGTATTTTTTATTATTATCCGAGAAACCAAATATCATTTTTCGCACTTCCAGCTTCAAACTTGCCTTAATAGCGACATATTTTCAGAAAACCTTTCATCTCCTATTTCACCCCCTTAGAGGTCGAAATTCTAAAAATCGGTTTTCAAGGGATACCTACAGTATAAGATCGGCACCCTTTCCAAATTTGAAGTTTCTATCCTCAGCGACTAGGGCTTGGCAATGAGGAGTCAGTCAAAAAAATGGCTCTGAGCACTATGGGACTTAACATCTTAGGTCGTCAGTCCCCTAGAACTTAGAGCTACTTAAACTTAACTAACCTAAGGACATCACACACATCCATGCCAGAGGCAGGATTCGAACCTGCGACAGTAGCAGTCCCGCGGTTCCAGACTGCAGCGCTAGAACCGCACGACCACCGCGGCCGGCGGAGTCAGTCAGGGCATTTCCTTTTATGTATAAAGGTTGTAAGTGTCGTACTAAGTAACGTTGTTCGCTGCGCTACATTTTTATATCTGTTTTGTTTTTTGAGACCAGATTTGCTTTGTGTGATCCTTTGTTTATGCAACCATTTTTTTTGGTACTCTAGGGAGAAACTATTGACTTTGAATTTTATTCATGTATTTGGCGAATTGTTTATTGAACTAACATAGCCTGTTAATATTATCGTTTGCAGACCCGCTAGCTTAGCTTACAAGTTACACGTTTGTGCCTAGGCTTCATCTGTCGAACTGTAGCTCACCTTTCACAGTGACAATTCACAATAGAGCCCCACCACTAATGTGGTCTCCTCCCCAACACTCGATGTGCAGCTACAGGCCAAGTTATTTTACGTGCGCCCTAGTATTGACCTAAGTCCAAATTTTCAATTTTTGTGAAGGTATTTGTTCTTCAAAAACATGTGTAACCGAAAACGTCTGAAAATTTCCGGCTGTGTTGTCCAGTAAGTACTTTATTCACAGCCATCGTTCGTGTGATGTCACGGTCGCAGAACCTGTCACTTCTAGGAAAGTACGGTGCCTGACTTAACAATGAACCACACCATTACACGCAACACGTTTCATGTAGGACCAGCAGGAACTGAATACCGTAGACGAGAAAAATGAATAGAGATGTCCTGATTAGTCCGGTGAACTGAATACCTAGGAAACGTTCCTGACAGGTAGTGGTTACTATATGGCAACATACCTTTTGGTTTCGAGACATAAACTGTATGTGATCCTGAGAAGCAGTTGTAGTTCAATTAACACTGTGCTGCATTTGTCCACTGCAGTGGGCAGCTGTTAGTAGTCATTCCTTTGGCGTTTTTAATCAGTCCTGAGGTTGCAATTTCACGCAGTTCACTCTTGCGGACACTCCCCACTGGTGCTGTGGTCTCCGTGCATTTGCAGCCTCAGGACTGATTAGGATTGATAAAGAAACCGCTGTTAACAGCCGTTCACTGCAGTGGACGGCTGCACCACAGTGTTGATTTCCAGATAAAGGGATCCACGTGCGGGTTCTCCGCAACATAAATTTATCTGACAAGAACTCGCATGTGTCTGCACTTTCACGTTTAGTTTCGTTGTTACAGTAAATGAAAATACTTGTGGTCTGGCCAATATTAACATTGGTATTTGCTCTGTCGTTGCTCCTTCGACATTCGAGTTAAACATCAGTATCGACGATGTGCAGACATAAACAACAGATATTTAAGGGAGGGTCGGTACTTATAGTAAAGCGTCGGATTTCTGATATAACAGCAGCCTGGCCGTCTGACACACGCTTCGGCTATACGCAGTGATTGCCTGGGATCTAAACGAATTTGAATTTTGAGCATTTTATGTCCGAACTACACAAAATATTGCAATGTTCGAGCAGTTAAAATTAAATTATTTCCTCCGTTGATTACAGAACGCCACAGAGGGAACGGTAGTACTGACGACAATGAAAATAATGTCATGCCTCGGTGTGGTAAGCTGTGCGCTTTCCAAGGACAAGGTTGTCTCCAGGACTCTTACCCTATAACACAACTGACTGCGGAGGCTGTTACGTCAGTCTTCTAGTCTGAAGGTAATAAAGGAAGATGTCAGAGTCACGGGTGTTGGCCATCGCGTTAGCGTCCCTGTCAGAGAATTTGACTAACAAATTGCTTCGCTCTATTTGTTCCGTCTCATGCGTGGTTAAGCAATTCGTGCCGGTTACGGAATGAAACCACTCAAGGACGGTAAGCTGACGTCAGACAAACATTTTTTCGGCGGAGTGAACGAAGTAAGCATTTCAATTACAGCACTTTAGACGCTTTGTTGCTAACTGCAGAACATACACACGTGCAACTGGATATTTATTAATCGTCCGGGGAGAAGCTACTTTAGCGGCAACTTACGATATATTTAAAAACTGTAATCTAATTTATAGGCTTCGATGGTACATGCATGACTTATGCAAGTAATGAAACATTAATGTCATACTAACTACTTGTGAGTACAAAATTAATATCATTTCCTGTTGTGAAAAATAAATACTGGTTGCTTCATTTGTTTCTGAGCTATCACGCAGGTTGATGAAATACGAAATTAATACCAATCAGGCTTCTATTAACATCAAACTCAGCATCTGGTCGAGTAAAAGATACGGAAGACTGGAAGATACCAATGGATACGCTAAACGCTGCAGAAATGTGCTTTTTAGGTTTTAGCAAATCTTTCGACATTTTCTTTGACAATGTTAGGAGGCAGAATTTTTCACCACGCGTTATACAATTTTTTCGCTTGTACATGATTTCTCGTCAATATTACATGATATATGATACTATAAATTCATCATGGACTTGCATTGTCAGGCGTCATCCTGGCTTCATATTCGGTGTGAGGGTCTTTTCACTGTATGTCAATGACATACCCTCCGTTGTGTCCCACTGTCAAAACCACGTGACCTCCAGTTATAGGTAAGTGCATAAGAAATTAACTTGAGAACAGCCACCGAGAAGGTCAACGTCGACATGTGCATCGTAATAGGCATGGAATATTGGGTTAAACTTCAGACTGCAAAACCCAAGCGATACTGGTAAGGCATTCAAGGGTTGGAAATTCCTCCAAACTTTAATATTAAATGGAACTAATGTGAATTGCTCTTCCTTAGCAATGGTTCTGTGAATGATACTGGATAAAGACCTAAACTGAGCAGAAGACATAGATGCAACTGGACTGAAGGCATTGTGATTCTCCATGTCTTACAAAAAGATAAACAGGGGTCTGACAGTGACACATGCCTGAATAAAATGGCAAAGGGTCCCTTTGAGACATCCAGTTTTGTAGCAACCTCAGTGCCACATGCACAACTTTCATGAGCATTTAAAAACAATGTATTTGTACAGAGACACCCCAACACGAATTCCTAAGCGCCTGCAAGCAGGCAACCTCTCGACTCTGTTCAGCAGAGTGGAAGTAAGCTGTTTCTTGCAGGCACGCAGGTTCTGAAGGATGTCGAAGGGGTTGCTTCAATGTAGGCACATTAATTTCAGAGTTGCGGACGTCTTTTCTCATGTGTCGACACCTTGTTGTATGAAGCATCATCGAGCAAGAGGAGCCGGCTGCGGTGTTCTCGCGGTTCTAGGCGCGAAGTCAGGAGCCGTGCGACTGCTACAGTGGCAGGTTCGAATCCTGCCTCGGGCATGGATGTGTGTGATGTTCGTAGGTTAGTTAGGTTTAAGTAGTTCTAAGTTCTAGGGGACTGATGATCACAGTCCCACAGTGCTCAGAGCCATTTGAATCGAGCAAGAGGGCGGCGTCAGAGGATGCCATGCTTCTGCTCTGTTACAGAGGAAGGTTGTAAACACCTACGAGCCAAATTTCAAACCTCTGTATCTCACAGGGAGACAATTACGTACTTTCGTAAAAGCAACCCTTTAATTGTATTGTGCAGTATACAAGGTGTCCCAGAGATGTTGCGACAAACTCCAAAGGGCTGTAGAGGATCTCTTGAGTATAGGAACCCATGTCCAGCACCGTCACTCAACGACGCTACAGAGCACCTGCCACTACGCCATCGCTTCAGCAGCGAACGTAACTTTGTACGCTGCCAGAGCGTAAGCGGAACGTCTTGCGACTTTTCTCATTATGCAATGATCACAACCGATTGCCACGATCGCTAGTGGAGAAGATGGGTCTATCTGCTGCCTAGGCCGGCCGGAGTGGCCGTGCGGTTCTAGGCGCTACAGTCTGGAACCGGGCGACCACGAACGGTCGCAGGTTCGATTCCTGCCTCGGGCATGGATGTGTGTGATGTCCTTAGGTTAGTTAGGTTTAATTAGTTCTACGTTCTAGGCGACTATTGACCTCAGACGTTAAGTCGCATAGTGCTCAGAGCCATTTTGCTGCCTAGGCAGGGCCTGACTCCTATCAATGCGACGCTCTGTTGCCTTGATGGATGATGGTTTCAGACACGGGTTTCTATCTGCAGTTAGTTTTTCTTGTGGGACCCTCTAAAATCTCCGATGTTTTACGTCGTGCAGGAATATAGATACTCTGCTGGCCATTAAAATTGCTACACCACGAAGATGACGTACTACAGACGCGATATTTAACTGACAGGAAGAAGATGCTGTGATATGCAAATGATAAGCTTTTCAGAGCATTCACACAAGGTTGGCGCCAGTTTCGACACCACCTACAACGTGCTGACATGAGGAAAGTTTCCAACCGATTTCTCTTACACAAACAGCAGTTGATGGGCGTTGCCTGGCGAAACATTGTTATGATGCCTCGTGTAAGGAGGAGAAATGCGTAATATCACGTTTCCGACTTTGATAAAGGTCGGATTGTAGTCTGTCGCGATTGCGGTTTATCGTATCGCGACATTGCTGCTCGCTTTGGTCGAGAACCAATGACTGTTAGCAGAATATGTAATCGGTGGGTTCAGGAGGGTAATACGGAATGCCGTGCTGGATCCCAACAACCTCGTATCACTAGCAGTCGAAATGACAGGCATCTTATCCGCATGGCTGTAACGGATCGCGCAACCACGTCTCGATCTCTGAGTCAACAGATGGGGACGTTTGCGAGACAACAACAATCGGTACGAACAGTTAGGAGACCATGGCTGCGGTTGTCCTTGACGCTGCATCACAAACAGGAGCGCCTGCGACGGTGTACTCAACGACATCCTGGGTACACGAATGGCAAAACATTTTTTCGGATGAATCCAGGTTCTGTTTACAGCATCATGATGGTCGCATCCGTGTTTGGCGACATCGCGGTGAACGCATATTGGAAGTGTGTATTCGTCATCGCCATACTGGCGTATCAGCCGGCGTGATGGTAGGGGGTGCCATTGGTTACACGTCTCGGTCACCTCTTGTTCGCACTGACGGCACTTTGAACAGTGAACGTTAGATTTCAGATGTGCTACGACCCGTGGCTCCACCCTTCATTCGATCCCTGCGAAATCCTACATTTCAGCACGATAATGCACGACCCCTGTACGGGCCTTTCTGGATACAGAAAATGTTTGTCTGCTGCCCTGGCCAGCACGTTATCCAGATATCTCACCAACGGAAAACGTCTGGTCAATGGTGGCCGAGCAACTGGCTCGTCATAATATGCCCGTCACTACTCTTGATGAACTGTGGTATCGTGTTGAACCTGCATGGGCAGCTGTACCTGTATACGCCATCCAAGCTCTGTCTGACTCAATGCCCAGGCGTATCAATGCCGTTATTACGGCCAGAGGAGGTTGTTCTGGGTACTGATTCCTCTGGATCTATGCCTCCAAATTGCGTGAAAACGTAAGCACATGTCAGTTCTAGTATAATGTATTTGTACAACGAATAACCGTTTATCATCTGCATTTCTTCTGGGTGTAGCAATTTTAATGGCCAGTAGTGTGTTTTTAGTGTTCACTAAGGACAGTGTACTGCTCATCATTACATCAGAACTTACTTCATTTGAGACTAGTAATTAGAGCTATTAAGAGCACTATGTTTTCTGCTTCGTTAGTGCTTCGAAGTACACGTGGGAAGATCAAGCCATTAATACCTACACCGAGGTGACAAAAGTCTCGGGATACCTCATAACATAGTGTCGGACCTCCTTACGTCCAGTGTAGTGCAGCAACTCGATGTGGCATGGACTCAACACTCAGTCCGCTGCAGAAATATTGAGTCATGCTGCCTCTATAGCCGTCCATAATTGTGCAAGTGTTGCCGGGGCAGAATTTTGTCCACGAACTGACCACACAATTGCATCCCATAAATGTTCGATGGTGTTCATGTCGGGCGATCTGGGTGGCCAAATCATTATCTCGAATCGTGCAAAATGTTCTTCAAACCATTTGCGAATGTTGCGGAGCGGTGACATGGCACATTGTCATTTATAAAAATTTCAACTTCGTTTGGGAACATGAAATCCATGAATGGCTGTATTTGGACTCCAGGTAGCCAGACAAAACCTTTTCCAGTCAACGATTGATTTAGTTGGAGCAGAGGAGCCAGTCCATTTCATGTACAGACCACATCATTATGGAACCACCACCAGCTTGCACAGTGCTTTGTTGACAACCTGGGTCCATGGGTTCGTGGGGTCTGTGCCGCACTCGACCCCTACCATCAGCTCTTACCAACTGAAATCGGTACTCGTCTGACCAAGCCACAGTTTTCCAGTCACCTGGCGTCCAGCCGGTATCGTGACAAACCCAGGAGAGGCGCTGCAGGCGCAAAGGCACTCGCGTTGGTTGGGTGGTGCCATAGACCACTGACGCCAGACTTCCCTGGAATGTTCTAACAGATAGATTAATCATATCTCACATTGATTTCTGTGGGTATTTCACGCAGTGTTGCTCGTCTGTTAGCACTGACAACTCAAACGCCGCTGCTCTCGGTCGTTAAGTAAGGGTCTCGGCTGGCACATTGTTCCTGGTGAGAGGTAATGCCTGAAATATGGTATTCTCGGACATGCTTGAAGTTGTGGATCTCGGAATATTGAATTTCCTAACGATTTCCGAATGTCCCGTGCATCTAGCTACAACAACCACTCTGCGTTCAGAGTCCGTTATTGACCGTCCTGCAGCTACAACCACGTCGGAAACCTTTTAGCAAGAATCACCTAAGCAGAAATGACAGCTCCGTCTATGTTAATGCTCTTTTACACCTTGTGTCTGCGGTAATACGTCATCTGTATATGTCAATATCACCATACCATGACTTTTGTCACGTCAAGGTATAATCCCTGGTGCAGCAGGTCAGATATTGAAGTGTTGAAGCAAAACGGTTAGCCTTTGCTGACAGGCAACACTTACAGGTGGAGCCACAGCTTTGCATAAAACATCATGTAGTAAATTACGTGACATATTTGCGGGAAGACGTTAGACACAGTGAAAACACAAGTAACACAATGAACTGGGTACATATTAAGGTATCTGTTGTGGTTGGCAGGACAGCCAACCGTATGGTTAAAGGAGGCCGAAATGCACGCGTTTTAGCTTACGCAGGCTGGAGTGAGGTCTGGAACATGACAAGGGAATTAGAATTGAGAAAAACGGACGTAGCTGGTGTAATACTTAACTTTAATCCATTAACGGAGAACGTCGCTCTTTATGGTAAATGATTCACAATATCAATAGCACGGATACTGGCGCCTTGCTAGGTCGTAGCAAATAACGTAGCTGAAGGCTATGCTAACTATCGTCTCGGCAAATGAGTAACAATGGTCACAATATCAGCAGTGGCACCCCTAACACCCGATATATAAAGCGTGGTCCATTGATAGTGACCGGGCCAAATGTCTCACGAAATAAGCATCAAACGAAAAAACTACAAAGAACGAAATTGTCTAGCTTGAAGGGGGAAACTAGATGACGCTATGGTTGGACAGCTAGATGGCGCTGCCATAGGTCAAACGGATATCAACTGCGTTTTTTAAAGTAGGAACCCCAATTTTTTATTACATATTTGTGTAGTACGTAAAGAAATATAAATGTTTTCTATGATCACTTTTTTCGCTTTGTGATAGATGGCGCTCTAATAGTCACAAACGTATAAGTACGTGGTATCACGTAATATTTCGTCAGTGCGGACGATATTTGCTCCGTGATACATTACCCGTGTTAAAATGGACCGTTTACCAATTGCGGAAAAGGTCAATATCGTGTTGACGTATGGCTATTGTGATCAAACTACCCAAGGCGCGTGTGCCATGTATGCTGGACGACATCATCCAAGTGTCCGGACTGTTCGCCGGATAGTTATATTATTTAAAGAAACAGAAAGTGTTCAGCCACATGTGAAACGTCAACCACGACCTGCAACAAATGGTGATGCACAAGTAGGTCTTTTAGCTGCTGTCGCGGCTAATCCGCACATCAGTAGCAGACAAACTCCGCGAGAATCGGGAATCTCAAAAGCGTCGGTGTTGAGAACGGTACATAAACATCGATTGCACCCGTACCATATTTCTATGCACCAGGAATTGCATGGCGACGACTTTGAACGTCGTGTACAGTTCTTCCACTATCCACAAGAGAAATTACGGGACGATGACAAATTTTTTGCACACGTTCTATTTAGCGACGAAGAGTCATTCACCGACAGCGGTAACGTAAACCGGCATAATATGCACTACTGGGCAACGGAAAATCCGCGATGGTTGCGACAAGTGGAACATCAGCGACCTTGGTGGGTTAATGCATGGTGCGGCATTATGGGAGGAAGGATAACTGGCTCCCATTTTATCGATGGCAATCTAAATAGTGCAATGATATGCTGATTTCCTACGTAATGTTCTACCGATGTTACTACAAGATGTTTCACTGCATTACAGAATGGCGATGTACTTCCAACATGATGTATATCCGGCACATAGCTCGCGTGCGGTTGAAGCGGTATTCAATAGAATATTTCATAAGAGGTGGGTTGGTCGTGGAAGCATCATACCATGGCCCGCACGTTCACCAGATCTGACGTCCCCGAGTTTCTTTCTGTGGGGAAAGTTGAAGGATATTTGCTATCGTGATCCACCGACAACGCCTGACAACATGCATCAGCGCATTGTCAATACATGTGCGTACATTACGGAAGACGAACTACTCGCTTTTGAGAGGAATACCGTTACACGTATTGCCAAATGCGTTGAGGTTGACGGACTTCTTTTTCAGCATTATTTTATTAATTTGCTATTTACAGGTAATCAGGCTGTAACAGCATGCGTTCTCAGTACATGAAACACATTGTAACAACCGAAATAAAATGTTCAAACGTACCTACATTCTGTGTTTTAATTTAAGAAACATTTCTGTTACCAACTGTTCGTCTAAAATTGTGAGCCGTACGTTTGTGACTATTACAGCGCTATCACAAAGTCAAAAAAGTGGTCAAACTAAAACATTCATATTTCTTTACATATTACACGAATCCATTGCGTGAAAACGCTTATCAATAGCTTTTCCATTTTCGTAATATATGCAGTG
This sequence comes from Schistocerca gregaria, assembly GCF_023897955.1. Classification (NCBI taxonomy): domain Eukaryota; kingdom Metazoa; phylum Arthropoda; class Insecta; order Orthoptera; family Acrididae; genus Schistocerca; species Schistocerca gregaria. The sequence goes on from NC_064921.1 coordinate 145,284,100, forward strand.
CAAGTTTTAGGTGATTCACCCTGTGTATACTTTAGGTTTCCCTATCACTTCCCCCTTATCCTGTTCCGTTCATGAAAAGTGTGCTGGAAGAATGACGGTCGCTGAGAGCTGTATATCTAATTTCCCCGATTTTACCGTTATTGCCATGTTAGTGAGTGGATGTATATGTTGCCTAACTCGGATTTTTTAACAGTAAACCTCTCTGTGATGCAGAACGTCTCTCTAAGTAGCATCTACCAGAAGAGTTTGACGAGTACGCTTTTAACCCAGGTATCCGCTTGTATTACCTACTACAGTGTTCGAAATCAGCGAGAGAGAGAGAGAGAGAGAGAGAGAGAGAGAGAGAGAGAGAGACCCTTATAACACTGAAGATGCTCCAAGAACCAGCAACATGATGAGCTTGACCATGGGTTGTTGCATTTAAAAGTGTGTTTGTGGAACATGTGAACGTAGGCCCCAAATACTGCGTTGGTGCTAAAGTTTGTAGCGTTATAAATGCCGTGTCGCGTCATCAGTGCAAAGTCCCGAAGCAGCGACTGGTGCTTACCACAAGAAAAGTGCTTATGGGAAAGCATAGGTTTACGTACGATTTCACACTGATTTCTGTAACCATTACTACACAGGAGTCTAACATTTCAGTTTTGACTCTTACTCTTTTGATTGCTATTTCTACTAGTTCCTGCTTAAGTGGTCGACAGTTGTCTAGACGATTCCGACCATCGTCGAAATTCGACGAAAGCGGAGCAGCAGGTATGTTCACTTGGTTTATCCTGATTTGAGAGAATTTACATCAATTTATGTTGAACAAAGTACGGTGAAAAATCGTAGTTTTCATCTAAAATCTGTAGGTTTGCTTCAGGTGCTATTCAAACTGTTGCATTAAGAATAGAAGTAATATTATAATGGCAAGCAGCGAGCATGGCTGGACAGTGGATACTTTGCATTACGGACGACATCTTCGAGAGGAGGAAACTTCAATTTTGACCATGTTTCAAATTAAATATGTAAATTTTTGCCTCTGATATTGCTACAAAGCCATTATGTCTAATTCACAGCTTTTAGTTTAGGTACTGTTCACGTACTTCGCACTTATTCTTTCTGGTTTGTTGCTTCCCTGTAAAACTAACTGCTAATTATGCGGGAAGTGATCGGTATTGAAAACTTGGTATTACCTTTGGTCTGTCTGCGATACGTCCAAAAAGATCTGGAAAATAGTATCCACGTTCGACGACAATTTTTTTTTATATTCAGTGCCACAGTCACATTTAAGAAGCCCCTCCATTTTGTTTGCATTGTGACCAGTCATAACTTCACACGATTAGCTGATTTTGACAATGTGCCATTACAAAATGGTTAGTTCCGTCCTCATCATTTTACTCGCTCACTTAAATATATAACAGTCTGTGTAGTATACTCGAACTATAGAAACATTCGGAACTCGTAAACTACACACATCAAAAAACGTTTTGCATCACTCCGGTTCCCAGAACTCCTGAAGACAGACGTTGGCCGTCGATATTGTATCACAGATACAGTCCCTTTGATGGATCAGAGATCTCACTAAACCCGCCCAATGATGTAATAAATCATGTATGGGCAGCGGCTATTAGACGGAGGGGATCCGACAGCCGAACAGTTCCAGTCATTCCACCATGAAGGAGGTACATGGCCAGTGTTGTCTGTAGTCCAACCCTGCCTACACAGTTAATACCTCAGTTGAATCGCGTCCGCTTTGTTACTTTGTGCCAGGAAGGGCTCTCAACAAGGGAAGTGTCCAGGCATCTCGGAGTGAACCAAAGCGATGTTTTTCGGACGTGGAGGAGATACAGAGAGACAGCAACGGACGATGACGTGCCTTGTTCAGGCCGCCCAAGGGTTGCTACTGCAGTAGATGACGGCTGCCTACGGATTATGGCTCGGAGGAACCCTGACAGCAACGCCACGATATAGAATAATGTTTTTCGTGCAGCCACCGGTCGTCGTGATACGACTCAAACAGTGCGCAGAAGGATGCATGATGCGCAGACTTCACGCCCGACGTCCATGGCGAGGTCAATCTTTGCAACCACGACACCATGCAGCGCGGTACATCTGGGCCTAACAACAAGCCGAATGGACCGCTCAGGACTGGCATCACGTTCTCTTCACTGATGAGTGTAGTATATGCCTTCAACCAGACAGTCGTCGGGGACGCGTTTGGAGGCAACCCCCTCAGGCTGAACGCCTTAGACACACTCTCCAACGAGTGCAGCAAGGTGGAGGTTCCCTGCTGTTTGGTGTGGCGTTATATGGGGCCGATGTACGCCACGTTTGTTTGGCACCGTAGCGAGCTCGTGCCCTTCTTTAACACCCGAGTGGTTACAAATGGTATCTGCGACATCTTTGCGCAAACATAGTGACTAATTTGTGTCAATCTAACATATGCGACGTCAGTTTCCCCAGTTAATAAAGTTTGGAGTATTTCAGCATCTCGGGATTTTCGCTATCTAAAGCGCCAATTGGACAGAATTTGGCACGATATTCCCCATGAGGACACCCAGTGAATATATTAATCAATGCCAATAGTCAGAGGTGGACCAAAGCTTTACTGACTTCTGAAGCTCTTTCTCTTGAATGAATCATCCAGTTTCTCTGAAACTGTAATCATTTGTTTGTATGTGGATATGCACCACATCTATCGATTTCCATATCATCCGAATAATTCTTCCGGGGGGTGTCTTTTTCTCTTAGAGTGTATTTATTACCAGCTCACGACTCAAATCATGAGACCACCCACCTACAACAGCCATAATCGTCAGGGTTGCCACTCTTTCTTCTCCCAGTCAAGTTATTGAACTGAGGTTCGAAGTTTATGTAGGACTCTGGCGAAAAATGTGGAGACTAAGTTATGAGAAAGCATTTGTTGTAGACTGATACGATTTATTGTGGAACATGCTGATACATTTCAGATTATTTGATTAGACATTTTGCACATCTCAGTTCCTCAAACTGATACGAAGGCGACCTCAAAGAGTACATTGTGGCTGATGTAGAATTTCTGACAAACGAGAGAATATGTGCAGCCTGAAAAGGAGGAATATTAGGCGATATTGTTGTCCGCCTGTATTGTTGTTTTTAGTTTAAAATATAAACCCTAACGCGTTCCGGTCACAGCCATAGTCATAATCCGTCAGATAATAAACAGAACAAATGAGAAGTAATATTTACACAAGCATCAGAATAGTATATCTATAGGTTAAAATAAAATTATACTACAATAAAAACGTCGGTACACTACTTCTTATCAGTTCTGATTTATCCCTGTACCATAGACTTGTGCTGTTTACTGAGGCAGTATGCTTAAAATAAAAATCTGTTGCCGCTTGGTTGCATCAAATACAGAGAGATTTCTACAATTTTTTCTACTATTCTTTGTTAGCAGCACTATTCTATGGTACAAATAGGCACAAGAACTGACAAGATACAGTGTATCGAGATTTTAAATGTGATATATTTTCGTTTTGTCCTTCATATGTGTTATTACAATAATTTTAGAAATACAGCTTCTGATTTGTTCTACTTCTAATCTGACAGATTCTGATGATGGCTGTGGCCGAAACACGATAGGGCGTATAATTAAAACACGTAACGATCAATATGGACAACCGTATTAATTGCTAACTATGATCGCGGAATCGCATAATGATGTTAAGTCATTTATAGACAAGGAAGATTAAAATTTCGCGCCTCGCCGACTCTCGTTAGGGTTGTAGCTTAAGGCCGAAGGAAGAGAGAAGAGGGAGAAACTCGACTGAGTCCATTTCAGAAAGAACCGTCGTAGCATGGGCGTTAAATGATACAAGGAAACGACGAAGAATCCTAATCCATTGGCTGAACGGACATTTGAATTCTTTTCATCGCGAAAGCGAGTTCCGTTAGACTTCTTGTGCGCCACCTTGCTTAGGTGTAGCAAACAGACACATGAACCTGAAATCCAAAGCCAACAACCAACAGATTGTGCCCAGCCAGAAACAGTACATATGTTCCGTATAATTTAGTCCAACTTCCAGAAACAACCATGCTCTGATACCAAAATGGTGCACACCACTGCAGTGTGGTTACCTGGGAATGGAAGGAATGGGTAAAACAACGGCTGAACATCATTCGTATCAAGATTTTTATTCAAACTCCTCCGAAAAAGTGGGTTTACCTATTAGGTCATCAGGACCTTGACATATTAAACAAAACAATTCAGATAAGATAATGGTTCAAATGGTTCAAATGGCTCTGAGCATTATGGGACTCAACTGCTGTGGTCATAAGTCCCCTAGAACTTAGAACTACTTAAACCTAACTAACCTAAGGACATCACCCACATCCATGCCCGAGGCAGGATTCGAACCTGCGACCGTAGCAGTTGCACGGTTCCCGACTGCGCGCCTAGAACCGCGAGACCACCGCGGCCGGCATAAGATAATGCAAAAGTTCTTAAGCTTTAAGCTTCTTACGGTTTAAGTACAAAACTGAAGAAAGTCCAAATAAGAGTTTTTTTACAATAAGTGTAACATAATCGAAGAACAGTCCTTGCTCGTTATGAAACCACCATGCATCGGGCAATGTGGTCCGGACGAATGGTCCCAAAATTACTTTAGGAAGACGTGATACGCTGTTCACCATGCTCCTCTTTTTCTAAGCAGCCAATGGGCCCATGCCCCAAGGCACAAACATACAATGATAGCTTCAAGAACAAAAGTCATTTATAAATAAAACAAGTAAAAACTTAAGTCATCAGGTTAGACGCTGAAGGCGTTCACAAGACAGGTGTGGTGAATTGTTACGAAATATTAAGGTAACTGGCCAAGACAATCCTCCCCACTAATACATGATTGCAAACAAGTTCAGTGGTCAACGGAGATTCAGTTTCAAATCGCGCCATGTGGTGGAACCTGTAAATGCTTAACTGCCGTGTGGAACGGAAACGTATGTGGGTGGCTGATGAGCTTCACTTATGTCAAACACAAGCTTGGCTTGGAGTCATAACCCACGAAAATACAGTACAAGCAACAATATTTGCCCTGTGCGACACATGAGCTTGTGGCCGAGCGTTTCTAGGTGCTTCAGTCTCGAACGACCCCTACGGTCGCAGGTTCGAATCCTGCATCGGGCATGGATGTGTGTGATGTCCTTAGGTTAGTTAGGTTTAAGCAGTTATGAGTTCTAGGGGACTGATGACCACAGCAGTTAAGTCCCATAGTGCATAGTGCTCAGAGCCATTTGAACCATTTGAACACATGAGCTTGCGGGCTACAAATAGCTAAAGAAAGCGACTTGGCGATTTATTGTCATTATAACACGCAAAAACAGAACGTCTTCAATAGCGAAACGCTGAACATTAAAACAATTACAGAACCTCAATAATTTAAAGGAGACAGTCAAATCACAGCTGTACGACTATTAGCGAACTGAAGCTATTATGTTTTCACACGAGTGACATGCTACTCAGATCGCCTGGCTAGACGAAGGAACAGGGAACATCAATAGGAGGCTTAACTGAGTCCGATATAGAAGCAGCAGGGCACAAATACAAGCTGGAAGCGAACCAGTCACAGTTATCACACTCACAGCGGGGAGCAAGATCAGTCTTTAAGCGTGCTGCGTGGCTTCGGCACCTAAGCAACGGACTAAAAACAGCTCGCCGAGCATCCAAAGCCGCTGTGTGGTGCAGAATAGTGGAAAAGCTCGGAGCCGCCAGACTATGTGTGGATGACGATGAACCACCGCTTGCCTCCGAATCTGGCCAGCCAAAGGAATAATGTGTCCACTCCCATTTCCAGTGCACGTCCTTCGTGTCCGGAAGATGCTCAGCCAGGCAAACTTGGAAGTCACACGGGCGGTAAAATAAACAGCCAGCTCGTTGCCCCAGAGACCTACGCTGTCCGTGCTGCTTCACTCGCTACCTCTCCTGGAAAAATGCCTCAAAGTCACTCGCATCAAACGTGCCTCGCCACTTAACGCCAAAGATCGTGTTCCAGGAGACGTGGAGTGAGATTTCTATCGTGCAACGGTTCATTATTGTTATTAGTTGCAGCAGAAGCAGTACTAGAAATACTTTCAATATTAACTTCATTAGTGCATAGTTAGTATTATTTACTCCTACCGTCACTGTAGACATTCAGATCATTTTGGTACTAACTGCCATACTATAATTGTTATTTCTTAGGGAACTATGATGTAAAGAAAGAACTGTATGTGTGAAACCCTGGTGTGATGTAGAGAGGAGATGATGGCCCTAATCAGGTCAGGATAAATGAGTGAATAAATAAATAAATAGGATACGTCAGAGGATTTTAAGGTTTGAAGTAAAACCTTTTGGAGTACCACTTGATAATGGCCTTACGCCCGAAACTGCAATTGTGAAATAAACAATCCCTACAGTCAATGACGAATATGATGTCCTTTAAAAACTTCTACGTGACTGTGAATCACAATTATGAGATGTTAATCTAGTGGTCACTCACGTATTACGTAGGACTGTCCGGATGGTTACGTTCAGATAGTTATAACTATCAAAAGATTACATTTTAATCATCGATAATATATCTGGTCTTGAATATTTTTAGGGAAACGTATGTCGTAAGTTATCGATTCGTTTGTATCAGTGTTTTAATTAAGTGATTTTAATTAAATCATCGGTTTTGGATGAAACAAAGGATTTGTGTCGAGGAATTTTCACCATGTACGTAGATTGTTGTACTTTAACTACTTTAGAATGCTTTCGAAAAAAAATTCAGCATTACAGTCATATTAGACTTTCTAGGCTTTGCTTAGTTTAAACATCTTTGCTAGTGAGAGGTAGCTTTGCCTTCCAGTGACTGCTAGTCGCCCTGGGGAGAATTTCTAAAAGAGAACGGTTCAAATGGCTCTGAGCACTATGGGACTTACCTTCTGAGGTCATGAGTCCCCTAGGACATAGAACTACTTAAACCTAACTAATCTAAGGACATCAAACACATCCATGCCCGAGGCAGGATTCGAACCTGCGACCGTAGCTGTCGCGCGGTTCCAGACTGTAGCGCCTAGAGCCGCTCAGCCACCGCGGCCGGCTCTAAAAGGGAAGCCAAGTATGAAAACTTGAAGTACACGGAGAAAGATAATAAAGTAAAAGTAGGTAAAGAGATCGATATAGAAAGAGTCGAATAATGTTAAGCAATTTTATGTCATCGCCAAAAGTGACTGCTACGTTACATTAGAGCCGAATTGTATTGCGCGAACATGTAGGTTGTGATGATCAAAAGGCTTTCGTTCTAAAGCAGTAGATGAGATATAGATTTAGTGCTCCAAAGGTTAATCTACGAAATGAACGGCGAATAAAAAGAATTATATGGCACAGTGAACTTAGTATCACCTGTTGTTTATGAATTGTGGAATCTGTCGTTCTCATGTAACAGGAGAGCTACCGTAGTTGCTACTGGAAGTGTAGAAGATGGCGGTCTCTGCATCGGCAGTGGATCTGCGCTGACAACGGTGTGTCTCGACATGTTGCAGCTCGCGCCATCAGCTGCTACCAGTGTAACTCCTTCGAGGATCCTGACTGCGACAAGATAACGATGGGCAACGCGACGTACGATCGCCTTCTCAAGCCGTGTGACGGCGACTACAACGGGGCGGAGCCCTTCTGCCGCAAAATGGTTCAAACGCGTGAGTACTGCACACAGTATCTAAATTTAGTTAACAATCTGAACTGCTTTCGCAGAAATGAAATAATTTCCTTCCGCTACTGAGTTAGCAATGTCGTAGTAATACACTGCTGAGCCAAAACATTACGACAAACGGGTTAACAGCGTGTTGGTTGACGTTTGGAACGCAATACAGCAGCTATAATTTCCTTCCGCTACTGAGTTAGCAATGTCGTAGTAATACACTGCTGAGCCAAAACATTACGACAAACGGGTTAACAGCGTGTTGGTTGACGTTTGGAACGCAATACAGCAGCTATTGTCTGGTGTCGATTCAGCAAGTCTTCGGTAAACTCCTAGAGGTGTGTGGCAGCAGTAACCGCACATCACGTGTTAGTGGTCGGTGGGTGCGTTATTGACTTCCACCAGAGTGCAAGATATATTCTATCGGGTTCAGACCAGATGAATTTGGTGGCCAAGATATCAACATGAGCTCACTATCCTGCTCGTTGTGACATGGACATTTAGTCTGCTGGAAGAGGCTATGTCTGTTGGGGGAGATACCTAGGCATGCAGAGGATGCAAGTGGTGAACAATAATGTTGACTTAATCCTCAGCAGTCACGGCGCCTTCGTTGCTACCAGAGATCCCAGGAATGCCCTGGTGAATGTCCCCCACAGCTTAATACTTCCCCTGTGGCCTGTGTCAATGCTGCAGTACATGCCATGAGCAGCTGTTCGACTCGATGACGGAGTATCCAGACACGACCAATGACCTGTTGTGACAAGAAACCTGATTCATCCGGCTGGGTAACACGTTTCAGTTGATCGACGGTCCGATCTCTACTGTCATAACTGACGATGTCTTGGATCGGCATGGGATGACGTAGGTTTCATCTGCTGCGCAGCCTCATGTTCAACAATTTGTACTGAATGGTGTGTTCGACAATACTTGTGGATGAACTGGTATTGTAGTCTGTCGTCAGATCTGTCACAAAATGCCACTTGTCGCCTGCGCGTGGCTTCACCATCTTTCAACCACTTTCCATATATGTTCACAACAGTAGCAGGTGAACATCTAATTAGCTTCACTCTTTCCGAGACGCTCGTTTTCAGTTGCTGGCCCATAATTAGTCAAAATTTCTCCATCTGCAATCAGCATCGTCACTAGAATGAGTCCCCAATCGAGTCTGCTCCAGTTACATACACTACTGGCCATTACAACTGCTACACCAAGAAGAAATGCGGATGATATACGGGTATTCATTGGACAAATACATCATACTAGAACAGACATGTGATTATATTTTCACGCAATTTGGGGGCATAGATCCTGAGAAATCAGTATCCAGAACAGCCACCTCTGGCCGTAATAACGGCCTTGATACGCCAGGGCATTGAGTCAAACAGAGCTTGGATGGCGTGTAAGGTACAGCTGCCCATGCAGCTTCAACACGATACCACAGTTCATCAAGAGTAGTGGCTGGCGTATTGTGACGAGCCAGGTGCTCGGCCACCATTGGCCAGACGTTTTCAGTTGATGAGAGATCTGGGGAATGTGCTGGCCAGGGCAGCAGGAGAAACATTTTCTACACCCAGAAAGGCCCATACAGGACCTGCAACATGGGGTCGTGCATTATCCTGCTGAAATGTAGGGTTTCGCAGGGTTCGAATGCAGGGTAGAGCCACGGGTCGTATCACATCTGAAATGTAACGTCCACTGTTCAAAGTGCCGTCATTGCGAACAAAAGGTGACCGAGGCGTGCAACTAATGGCACCCCATACCATCACGCCGGGTGATACGCCAGTATGGCGATGACGAATCCACGCTTCCAATTTGTGTTCACAGCGATGTCGCCAAACACGGGTGCGACCATCATGATGCTGTAAACAGAACCTGGATTCATCCGTAAAAGTGACGTTTTGACATTCGTGCACCCAGGTTCATCGTTGAGTACACCATCGCAGGCTCTCCTGTGTGTGACGCAGCGTCGAGGATAACCGCAGCCATGGTCTCCGAGCTGATAGTCCATGCTGCTGCAAACGTCGTCTAAATGTTCGTGCAGATGGTTGTTGTCTTGCAAACGTCCCCATCTGTTGACTCAGGGATCGAGACGTGGCTGCACGATCCATTACAGCCATGGGGATAAGATGCCTGTCATCTCGACTGCTAGTGATACGAGGCCGTTGGGATCCAGCACGGCGTTCCGTATTACGCTCCTGAACCCACCGATTCCATATTCTGCTAACAGTCATTGGATCTGGAGCAATGAGAGCAGCAATGTCGCGATTTGATAAACCGCAATCGCGATAGGCTCCAATCCGACCTTTATCAAAGTCGGAAACGTCATGGTACCCATTTCTCCTCCTTACACGAGGCATCACAACAACGTTTGACCAGGCAACGCCGGTCAACTGTGTATGAGAAATCGGCTGGAAACCTTCCTCACGTCAGCTCGTTGTAGGTGTCGCCACCGGCGCTTACCTTGTATGAATGCTCTCAAAATCTAATCATTTGCATATCACAGCATCTTCTTCCTGTCAGTTAAATTTGGCATCTGTAGCACGTCATCTTCGTGCTGTAGCAGTTTTCGTGGCCAGCAGTATACATTCCCTAAGTCTTCAGTTCATTCAGCAAGATTTGCTGTAAGCCTACTGGCTGGCTTTCGCCACGGTTCCCGAGTAGTCTCTGTCGACTGCTGGCTGGCGTCTGTGCAGGGAGCTTCGTGTGTTTTCCGTGACAGCCACAGTACTATTTCGCGAGTAAAGTTCTTTGAATGCTACCTGGGCTGGCAAATGAGGCGACCTGTTTGGGGTCTGATGTCACAGCCTACTAGGCAGGATCTCACAGGGAACGCTGGTTAACCACCCCAAATGAAATATGACACGCTCATCGGATATACTTGTATACAATTTTCTCAAAAAAATTTCTGGTAAAATTGTATGATTACCTCGCATCTCATAGTCCTAATCATGAGCGTCTTGATGAACTACCTATAATTTTGTTGGAAATGTAATGGAAATGAGCGTTTGCCGTCATTGACCGGGAGGCCCCTTGCGAGGCAGGTCCGGTCGCCTTTGTGCAGGTCTTACCATATTCTACGCCACATTGGGCGACCTCCGCTCCGGATGGGGATGAAATTATGATGAAAACAACACAGTTGCTGAGCGGAGAAAATCTCCGACCCCGGCAGGAATCGAACCCGGGCAAGTAGGGCAGGAATCCGTCACGCTGACCACTCAGCTATCGGGGCGGACATTATTTTGCTAATGATCATAGGTATTGTCATATCTCGACAATACGCAACATCATTATCGAAATTCCAATAGTTTGCAATGAAAAGTAAGGGTTGGTATGTGATTGCACTTGGTGCATGCTAAGTCGAACATTACTGCATAAGAAATGTAGCTAAGACTCTGATTTTTCCTTAGAGTTGGGAGCAGATCATTTATCTCCAATTTGAAGAAAAAGGACTGTATGTAGCTCACACAGCTCCGCTCGAACGCATGGAGTATAGACGTTGAATGAAACATTCGTAACATGCCTTCTGTCTCCAACTGTTTGAGATATCGAAGCGACATTTTGGCAAACGTTAGCCCACAAGAGGAGAGGCTTTGGCCTACGGGTAGTGTGCAGAAATTACTTTTAACTGCTATATGGAAGTAACTCCAGGTATCTTCGATGGAGTAATGTAATTTTAAGGGTCATCAATCTTTGATGAAAAGAAAGTGCTGTGGGTTTTGCAGTTACGTATTGAATAAATTATTCGTTTATTTTTGTACCAAGAGTGGGCTCCTTCATAAACTACTGGCCTGCCTTGCCCTCAGTTTTTAAGTTCATAATACACTGTTTCAGGATTCTGACGCAATGTAAACTACATTACACTTTTAGTGATATAATACTTTGTGAACTCAAACATTTTTTTAATAAAAGAAGTAAATTTTGACAAAAGAGCAAGAGAATTTTGCATTAGAATTCGTCACTGATGACACTTTTCTGAAGAAAGTGAAAAGGAGTAAGAAGTCTGGAGAAAATGAAACGCAACTTCTATAGTTATTTCAGCAGAATCCATACCACAACTGTTTTAATAATAAACGGCTGGAACTGAAACTTCTCAAAGAATTTAGTTCTGTATGTTAACGATCAGATAAATACGAAAACAGTTCACCGCTCATTGTATAATATCTTTTAGTTCTTATACTTATACAGACTGAAGGTCTGTATTTTTCACCTCAACCAAAATTTTTCACCTGAAACATCTTTTAGCTTGTCAAGGACACTGATAATCTGTTTTCACCTTCCGCTCATGCGCACAAACTATAAAGCACACGCCCACCTCATGAACGAGCTTTGGCCAAGGCAAGAACGTTTGATTGGTTTAAGCGACTTATTGATGGTCCGGAGTGTTTGAGAGATGACAGCTGGCCGGTGTGGCAGAGCCGTTCTAGGTGCTTCAGTCTGGCTTCCACCACCAGTATTTAAACCTGCTTGCCTTCGAGTCGAGTGCCACTGCAGAAGTGCGGTTTAGCAACATGGGATACGGAGTAGGGTTAAATTTGATGCACAGAACTGTAACCTTTCAAAATTAAGATAGTCTGTTCTCAAGGAACCACCAATTAATTCTGTGGAAAACATAATAAACGATTTCGTCTGTGGCTTACTGTCTAGGGGGGTTTACTATAGCGCCAGTATCATTTGCAAAAAAAGCAGAAATTCTGGTTGACGAATTATAAGTGAATGTTCATCCACACTAACAGGTGTGTCTCCCATGGGGCGGCAGGAGCATTTTCTCAGGTATTTCGGCAGAAATTTTCAATTTCGTTTCTGCAATGTGTAGCTGGAGTAAGCTCCACCCACTCCCACCAAACAAATACTGCTCAACAAGCCTTCCATGCAACACCCAGTGACAACAGTGTCGACTTGTTTCCCATTACGAGCAAAATGGATTTTAAAGCAGAATTTTAAGTGTCCATTCGATCGAACGGTCCCAAATCAGTTTAGGCGATTTTCATTTTATCGATGTGCGTGAACAGCAACACTAAAATACGAAGAACAGCCAGTACTCCAGCAGAGACAGCACTGCCCTGGTACATGCTGACTGCTGCCGCCATGCAGCAGCGCTACTCAACTGATGCTGGAGTACTCGTTACTTCTCGTGTTTTAATCTTCCTGTTAACACAAATCGATAAAAATTATCGCACTCCACTAGTTTGCGACAGCCAATCGAATGGGCACGTAAAATGACACCTTAAAATGATTTTGCTCGTAATGGGAAACAAATCGACACTTTCTGTTGTCACTGGGTGTTACATGAAAGATCTACGTCTACATCTACATAGATACTCCGCAATCGACCATACGGTGCGTGGCGAAGGGTACCTCGTACCACAACTAGCATCTTCTCTCCCTGTTCCACTCCCAAACAGAACGAGCGAAAAATGACTGCCTATATGCCTCTGTACGAGCCCTAATCTCTCTTATCTTATTTTTGTGGTCTTTCCGCGAAATGTAAGTTGGCGGCAGTAAAATTGTACTGCAGTCAGTCTCAAATGCTGGTTCTCTAAATATCCTCAGTAGCGATTCACGAAAGGAACACCTCCTTTCCTCTAGAGATTCCCACCCGAGTTCCTGAAGCATTTCCGTAACACTCGCGTGATGGTCAAACGTACCAGTAACAAATCTAGCAGCCCGCCTCTGAATTGCTTCTATGTCCTCGCTCAATACGACCTGATAGGGATCCCAAACGCTCGAGCAGTACTCAAGAATAGGTCGTATTAGTGTTTTATTAGCGGTCTCTTTTACAGATGAACCACATCTTCCCAAAATTCTACCAATGAGCCGAAGACGACTATCCGCCTTCCCCACAACTGCCATTACATGCTTTGATGAGCAGCATTTGTTTGGGCTGACACGTACACACTGAAAAAAAACTTCAACTATCAACCAAAAAATCAGGGAAGATGGGCCAAGAAACTTCAACTATCAACGGAAAAATCAAAGGAGATGCGCCTGACGACCCTTGGGAGTGACGCCCTGAATAAGGAATAGGAGTAGACACAAAGTTTAGCCCTGTGGGACATACCTCCTGCATTGTACCGAATCACTAAAATTTTCTCTCCTGCGAACGTTGTTTGAAATATTCCGATTAACGTTTTGCTTTGTTTTTGTAAACTGTGATCGAAACCAGTTATTAGTGAGACCATCAGTTCTATAAAACTTATGTTTTCCTAAGAGAGTAATAATTTACGATCTAGAGAATCAAATGCCTTGGAAACACCACGAAATGTACCGACTGGCTGGAGATGCGTTTCGGATCTCTATCAGGTCGGATTGAGGTAGGACATAGCAGCAATTCAGAGGCGGGCTGCTAGATTTGTTACTGGTGTGTTTGATCATCACGCGAATGTTACAGAAATGCTTCAGGAACTCGGATGGGTGTCTCTAGAGGAAAGGAGGCATTCCTTTCGTGAATCGCTACTGAGGATATTTAGAGAACCAGCATTTGAGGCTGACTGCAGCACAATTTACTGCCCCAACTTTTATTTCGCGGAAAGACCACAAAGATAAGAGAGATTAGGGCTTGTACGGAGGCATATAGGCAGTCATTTTTCGCTCGTTCTGTTTGGGAGTGGAACAGGGAGAGAAGATGCTAGTTGTGGTACGAGGTACCCTCCGCCACGCACCGTGTGGTAGATTGCGGAGTATGTATGTACACTCCTGGAAATTGAAATAAGAACACCGTGAATTCATTGTCCCAGGAAGGGGAAACTTTATTGACACATTCCTGGGGTCAGATACATCACATGATCACACTGACAGAACCACAGGCACATAGACACTGGCAACAGAGCATGCACAATGTCGGCACTAGTACAGTGTATATCCACCTTTCGCAGCAATGCAGGCTGCTATTCTCCCATGGAGAAGATCGTAGAGATGCTGGATGTAGTCCTGTGGAACGGCTTGCCATGCCATTTCCAAGTGGCGCCTCAGTTGGACCAGCGTTCGTGCTGGACGTGCAGACCGCGTTAGACGACGCTTCATCCAGTCCTAAACATGCTCAATGGGGGACAGATCCGGAGATCTTGCTGGCCAGGGTAGTTGACTTACACCTTCTAGAGCACGTTGGGTGGCACAGGATACATGCGGACGTGCATTGTCCTGTTGGAACAGCAAGTTCCCTTGCCGGTCTAGGAATGGTAGAACGATGGGTTCGATGACGGTTTGGATGTACCGTGCACTATTCAGTGTCCCCTCGACGATCACCAGAGGTGTACGGCCAGTGTAGGAGATCGCTCCCCACACCATGATGCCGCGTGTTGGCCCTGTGTGCCTCGGTCGTATGCAGTCCTGATTGTGGCGCTCACCTGCACGGCGCCAAACACGCATACGACCATCATTGGCACCAAGGCAGAAGCGACTCTCATCGCTGAAGACGACACGTCTCCATTCGTCTCTCCATTCATGCCTGTCGCGACACCACTGGAGGCGGGCTGCACGATGTTGGGGCGTGAGCGGAAGACGGCCTAACGGTGTGCGGGACCGTAGCCCAGCTTCATGGAGACGGTTGCGAATGGTCCTCGCCGATACACCAGGAGCAACAGTGTCCCTAATTTGCTGGGAAGTGGCGGTGCGGTCCCCTGCGGCACTGCGTAGGATCCTACGGTCTTGGCGTGCATCCGTGCGCGCTGCGGTCCGGTCCCAGGTCGACGGGCACGTGCACCTTCCGCCGACCACTGGCGACAACATCGATGTACTGTGGAGACCTCACGCCCCACGTGTTGAGCAATTCGGCGGTACGTCCACCCGGCCTCCCGCATGCCCACTATACGCCCTCGCTCAAAGTCCGTGAACTGCACATACGGTTCACGTCCACGCTGTCGCGGCATGCTACAAGTATTAAAGACTGCGATGGAGCTCCGTATGCCACGGCAAACTGGCTGACGCTGACGGCGGCGGTGCACAAATGCTGCGCAGCTAGCGCCATTCGACGGCAAACACCGCGGTTCCTGGTGTGTCCGCTGTGCCGTGCGTGTGATCATTGCTTGTACAGCCCTCTCGCAGTGTCCGGAGCAAGTATGGTGGGTTCTTTTTTCCATTTCCAGGAGTGTAGATGTATGTAGATGTAGATGATGTTCACTCCATTTTTCTCGGGGATGACTCTTTGTACATAGTGCACAACACGGGCCTTGGGAGGCTGCGTGAAACAGCGAGTTGCTTCCCCTGCCTTCAGCCCTGCCGCGTTCAGACACGCCACAAGTGCCATTGCCCGTGTTGCAGTGCACCGCGACGAGCCGGTGGTCCGCGTGCGCCGCACGTGTAGCTGGGAGCGCAGCCGCAGCCCGTGCTACCAGTACGAGGACGACGACCACCTGGAGGTGGTGTGCCAGTGCTTCGCCGACGGCTGCAACGCGGCCACGGCGCCGGCGTCGCCGGGCGTCGCCACGCTGCTCTCCGCCCTGGCGTCCGTCACGGCCTTCCTGCGACCGCACTGACTGCCGCTGCAGCTGCCGCCTCTGCAGACCTCGCTCTGGAATCCAGGCCTCTGCACCGCAGCACGTCCAGCTGGCCGGAGGCCGCCGCTCGCCTCGTCCGGCGAGGACGTCGTCTCTCCGTGCGGACATCCGCGGCGAAAGTGCTCCGTGTTGTGCTGCGACCCGGTGACACGAAGGACCAGCGATCCCAGAGGCGAAAACTCGTCGCGTCCCGCCATCATTATGGCTTGCTTTTTGTCATTTCCATCTCTCACTTCAAGCATAGAGGCGAGGACAGCGCGATACCTATGTACCTCATCATAAACGTGACTGCAGTGAGATACACACAAATAGCCGCTAATCGCAAGAGTTCCGTCACTGTCCTTGCCTCCACGTATTATCTTTATTTCTGAGCCATCATCATCAGCAGTCTTACATTCACTACTGGAGTAAGACACAGCCTTCTCCACGCATTACGATCACTTACATAGTAAATACTCAATAAAATTCAGTTACCTCCGAGAACACCGAATAGCTCTAACCTGTGCCCCTCTCCCAGATACCTCTCATTTACATTCTGAAGTGAAAATCACACCCCATAAAATTTCACTGTTTACGGGACGGTGGGATTTTTACACTATGAAGAAATATCAGGTAACATGACAAATACTCATTACATTGATTACATTCTTCTAGAAATAGTTGTGACAACCGTGTAGATGCAGTATGTTACCACTGATAAGTACAAAGGGACAAATTTTGAAACATTGATACCAATAGAATGTGATTATCTGGATAAATGCTTGTATCATATTACTGTTACTCGAGAGATAGATAGAAAGATACGAAACGGTAAGTGTGCAGAAAATACAAACGTTTCTATTACATTCCTCTTACCGAACAACATAGCGGTTCTGTCCTTTGTTAATGGAACCCTTTAAATTCGCCTTTTCTTTCAGCTCTACATACATGTGCTTTTTGTAGTACCAAATAATAGCACATATGTACTGGAAGCGAGATTCACATCAAATAGCTTATTTAATTCCATTGCAGCTAATTTTTGAAAATGTGATATGCAAGACAATACCATGGACAACTAGTAAATTTTTAATTCCAAAATAATCAGTATTTTTTCCTTTTTATGCCCCTGTGAAAATATCAGATATAGCAAGCCTTTGCAGGCTCCTTATGACTACAGTAACACTTAAGTCTGTATTATTGCATGCAGAGAATTGCAGCTTCAGAAAATATGCTCCAGGAAATTCTACTCTGCAATATGCGTAAAAGTACAAATCTTCAAATATACCAATTTTTCGATGTATGTACGACTCGCCACAATAGTGAAACCAATTGTTATTAAAGTGTAATTTCTTTTTGGAAACGCAAAGTGCTTGTGTGAGTACATTAAAAACTAAGTTTCGAGCCAGAGTGTAGTCTTTGTGATTCTGAATAAAATATTATGTAAAGAAAATATAAACATCTTCATTCGTCTGTAGATTTTATGTAGAAGCGTATTTCCAATATGGGATTCTGTGCTCTTATACACTGTTTGTTAATATGTGAAAGGCTGTGAAAGTTATATAACTTCTTTGTAAGGGAAGTTAATAGAAATTCAACACACGCTACCACATGTACAGTCAATAAACATTTCTCCATTTCATTATGTATGTATTACATACATTTCATTACTACATGTTTAAAAATGCTAGTAAAAGTACGCATTATGTCTCTCACACTAACAGTAGTAAATTTATATATACCTAATGGTTTATTGTCATGTAGAAGTGGATTTGTGGGTAAGCCAGTACTTGATAGATAAATGCGTTATCCAAGATTTTCGTTCGTGACTGTTACGAGCGAGAGAGATAAGTGACTTATTCTATTCCTTCCCCGTTTCCCTTTTACATTCAGAAGAATTTCTTCTTAGTTTTTACTTTTCTCAATTCTTTCAGAGATACTCATTTATGAATTTATGTTGCAAAACGTTTTCAACAGAAGGACATTTCAAATTGGCAGCAGGACGTTCTACACAAAGAGGATTCTGAGATTCATTGACATATGTGTACCTCACTCTGTCTGAGTTACACCTTCTTCCATCACTCTCTATGCGGAAACTAGAAATCGGATTTCTCTTAATTTTCTTTGTGGCTTATGCACAGTTCGTTATAAAACTATACTGATACTTTATAAGAGAATTGTTTGCCAGCTGATCTCAAACTTAGTTTCGTTTAATGTGCAATGTAAACATGCAAATGTAACTAGAAAAGAGGCTACTCTTCAATGTGTCATTTCTACTGTGTTAAGCAAACTTTAAAAGGATTGCACACCCGACTTGAAGTTCACACAGGTATGTCCAGGAAAAATCATCTACAAGCAATGATTATACTTGTGACAATGATTGTGCAATAGAACGAAATCTATTGGTTTTAGTGTTCCACGGGAGATACGAAAGTGAGCAATCAAATCTCTTCAAAAGCGATGAAAATTGCCAAGAAACGAAGGTTCATAGTAAAAAACATGTGTTTTAAGAATACGTAAAATTCTGTATAATTTAAAGCGCGTTACAAATAAAGAAGATATGAACTGAAGTTTGTTTTAGCGAGGACATTCGATGACAGTAGTCCATACACTGTATTAACTGTAATGTTGTGGTGGTGCAATTGCTAGCAACCTGTCTAGTAAGCAAGGTAACCCGCGTTCAAGTCTTGGCCATGGCACAAATTTTAATTCCTTGCTTCAGCTTCCATCATTATCGTAAAAATGAAGAGTTGATATTTTTTGCTACCTTAACGGTTGTAAAGCACTAAACAATTCGCTACCGTATTTGTATATGAAGCTTTACTCATTGTTTGTGAGCACTAATCATCTCTTATCAAAAGGGACCACTCAAGAAAGTATCTTGAAACCTGAAAGTTTGCTTGAGATCTCCTAGGTTCTCCAGGGACTCGCAAATCACTTTGTCAGTGCAATAACCAACATACATAATCTTACATATACCCCGTAAAAGTTTGGTTTTCAGGCGCAAAGTCTACAGACCATGCTTCCAGCACCTTATAATGTAAGTGCTACATCTGATAAATACTAGACATCTGCAAGGATGACATAGCACATAGTACCTAAGGTCATAATGTCACAATAGTTCTTTCAAATCGTTGAACAATAAACAGATAAAGAATAAAACAGTCGCAATACTTATTCTGAAGCGATGCTGCAAGGTAATCTTTTGGGTACACGATGGGATCTACAAGGTAAGCTTTAGCTTTGAAGCTTTTACAACACCCGCTTTTACAGACAAAACTATGGCTGCAAGGTCTGCCTGTTAGGCAAACAAGTGCTTTTCACATCAAATCCAGACGTGTGTCAGCACCTTTGTGCCATCGCCAATGGGTATTTTTTATTTAGTTCTTTAAAATGTAAACGAGTTTTAGTGACATTTATTGTAAGGAAAATTAGGCCTACAACAGTTATTGTAGGTTATTATCTTAACCTTGGATAATGCAGTGCCCTCTTTATATTATTGAATATTAGCATCTACCAGTATTCATTAATGTATAGAGGACCTTACATAACTCAACAATGTAGAAATTAAGGCACTGATAGCAACATACAGACACTGTCACTTAAAATATGTTAATATTTTATACAACTAAATAAAGAATATCTACTGACGAAGATGCTGAATCATATTTGGCTATTATATGAAGAAACAGCGGTTTTCATGGCAGACTGGCCGTATATCCATAACATTAAGCGATATGTACATACAGGATGAGGCCTAACACTCGCCGGCATGGTACGGAAGTTTTCTATAGGAATACATTTAATTACATGTCTACATTACAGTCCATTAAAAACTCTATTATCATGTTTAATTCTGTGATACGAAGACAGTGCTATACAAGTGGTAAGCTGATATTTCAGCTTCCTACAGCATCATGCACGAAGGACTTAGGGGCCATGATAATACTCACGCGAAAAGTGTTTTAAGTCATTTTTCCAGATCACTGTCCGTCGGGTGTTCACCATTATATCTTATATCATATCGAATAATTACGAAGTTCTTGAAAATCGGTACTGATATGTGGCCAAGAATTACGCAATAAATGAAATATAAACGCTCGAAGCTTTTCCTTTTTGTTAATTCTATGTGGCTACTCTTCGTCACAAGGCACACATCTACTCAGTAGTCCTATTCTGCCAATGGCCAACCCAGCATATCAAGAGCGTCGGTACGAATAGCTACCGCTACACGTTGTCGCATATTTTCGAGGTTCTGTGGTAGAGGTGGAACATAAACGCTGTCCTTGATGTAACCTCACAAGAAAAAAAGTCAGTGACTCTGTTGTACACACGAGCAGCACCAGACCAGCGGCTGCAACACGACCTATCCAACGACGTGTCAATGTCTCTTTCAGGTAATCTCGTACACAACTTGTGTTGGGGCGGATGATCATGCCCTTTAGTCCCTTTACCCAACAAACAAACCGACCAACCAACCAACACAACTGTGGAAGGGCCCCTATTTTGTTGAAAGATGAAATCCATCCTATCAGTGTCAAGCTTTGGCATGAGCCACATTTGTGACACGCCGATATAGGTGATACTACTTTGACAGTTCTCTCAGAATAGAAGACGGGTCCATAGACTATGACGTTGGAAACGGTACGAAACACATTAATTATCTCGGAATCCCGAACATGCTCGAAAGCTGCTTGTAGATTATTTGTCCCCATATTCGTGTGCTGTGCCTGTTGAATGTTCCCGAAAAATGAAAGGTGGATTTGTCACTAAAGATTAATATACTAACGAAGTCGTAATATTTAGATTTTTCTGCAATTAGTGGGTAAATGCTGACGATACAGTTTTTCGCCACGGTTTATGGCTTGCTGGAGCTGCAGTTAGTACGGGTTCACCTTCAGTCGTTTAAGAAGAATTTTCCACGTTGCTGGATGGGGTATTTTCTCACTAATTAGCTAGGTAGACTCTATGGGACATCGCAACATCATGGCGCTCACACGGTCACTATATGTTCGGACACTACTGGTCAGCTCGGATGTTTCTCGTCGCACAAACGTCCATCCTCTTCGAAAATTTCTTGTACAATTCACTGTACTGTTCTAATCTTGCCACGGAAAGCACTTCGTACATGCATTAGCGATTGGCAACGTATAAATTCTAATAAACAAAGTGCTTTCTCTTCGCGGTTCACCGCCATTTTCAGCAAATACGTTCAGTGGCGCTCTTGTCGGTGGTTTTCCAAACTAACTTGCCAGCACTAAACACGTTTTAAAAAAAATTCACATACTGTATCATTTCTTACTTTGTTACATTATGTATAACAGTCCACCTACACCAGTTTCTTAAAATGGTTCATATGATTTAGAATCTCCTCGTGTTATACAATTATGTCAATTTATTTGATACTACTAGGCTGCCACGAAACTGTAGGCAAACAAACTTAATAATAAGGACTACTGACAATTGTAACTGGGATGTAGCCGAATGCCAACACTTCTTAGAAACTCATCGTGTATTCTTCATTGAACTTGATACAATATGAAGGAGAAATTAAATACTTCAACCGACCGTATTTAGATATCAACTTCGACTCCTTTATCATAGAAAGAAACCAGCTGAGTTCTTCAACATGCGGCATCTGAATAATGAGCTCTGACCAAGATGGCCGCTCAGAATGCGATCACAATCGACCTTTATAGCGACTCACAATCGATCTGTATAGCGTGGCGTGTACGAAAAATAAATTTAACATTTTGTTGTTGTGGTCTTCAGTCCGAAGACTTTATTGATGCATCTCTCCACGCTATACTATTCAGTGCAGGTCTCTTCATTTCTGCATAACTGCTTCAACCTAAATGTATTTGAAACTGCTACTCAGTCTTGGTTTCCAACAATTTTTACACACCACACTTCATTCCTTCACCAAAATGACTTTACAATGTGCCCATTCAACCGATTTCCTACTTCGAGGCAAGCTGTGCCATATTTTCTTATTTCCCCTTCGATTCAGTGCCTTCTCGTCTAAACTTCAGCATTCTTCTACTATACCACATTTCAAATGCTTCTATTCTCTTATCTGAGCTGCTTATTGTCCACATTTCACTCCCATTGGAGGCAACACTGCATACATGTACCATCTGGAAAGACTTCCTAAAATTTAAATCTATATTCAGTGGTAACAAATTTCGCTTTTTCAGAAAGGCTTATCTTGCTGGTTCCAGTCCGCATTATACATATTCAACACTGCGGCCATAGTTGGTTATTTTGCTGCCCAAATAACAAAATTCATCTACTGCTTTTAGTCTCTAATTTCCTAATATAATTTCCTGAGCATCACCTGATTTAATTCGAGTATATTAAATTAGCCTTGTTATACTTTTGTTGATGTTCATCTTAGATACCTTGCCTCTGTCTTTAGCTTAGTGGATGTAGCGCAAGTGCCCGTTTTTCGCGCCGTTTTCGTAGGCTGGAATTTGAACTTTCCGCCTCCCCCTCTGGGGGAGGGGAGGGGTTTAGATTACTGAAGGTAGCCGAATTGACCTATCTTCCCGACAAAATTTAAACTTCCGGCCATGACGCTCTTGCAATGTTGCCACTTCTATCGCCGCCATCTTGGATCCGGCGTCTTGAATAAATCTGGCAACAATACAACGTGGGGTGGTACGAACTTAGCACCACTACTGCCGGGTAGTGACAATTATCAGTAGAAGATACCAGTCAGTGTGAGTTGACTTACTGTAAACAAGTCCCAACATGTCATCATCCAGATAGGGAAGGCAGCGAAAAATGGATAATTATAAATTGAATGGTGTTTCATCATCCTTGAAATCTTCTACAAACTATGATCTAATTTGCGTTTCTCTCTCGTCTCATGAAAAATTTGGAAATTTGGTGTAAGTTCCTATGGGACCAAACTGCTGAGGTCATCGGTCCCTAGGCTTACACACTACTTAATGTAACTTAAATTGACTTAAGCTAAGGACAGCGCACACACCCATGTCCAACGGAGTACTCGAACCTCCGTCTGGAACAGCCGAGCGAACCGTGGCAAGGCGCCCGAGACAGCACGGCTACCACTCGTGGCTCTCGTCTCAGGAACTTTTAGAAAATTGCTATACAAAATTTAGTATTTATCAAGTAAAACATATCGCATAAGGAAAATACCCATTTCAATTAAAGCAAGTTTCCTAGATCGTCGCCGGCCGTAGTGGCCGTGCGGTTCTAGGCGCTACAATCTGCAGCCGAGCGACTGCAGGTTCGAATCCTCCCTTGAGCATGTATGTGTGTGATACCCTTAGGTTAGTTAGGTTTAAGTATTTCTAAGTTCTAGGCGACTGATGACCTCAGATGACCTCTGATGAGTTCAGTGATCATGTTAGCCACTAAAACAATAACAAAGAATAATGTGAAAGATAACCAAACTAAATAATTAACGAACCTTCCTTTCTCTCTCTCTCTCTCTCTCTCTCTCTCTCTCTCTCTCAAACACACACACACACACTCACACACACACACACTTACACATACAGTCATAAAGAGTAACAGAACCTCATTTTCAAGCACTCTCATAGTGAATGACACATTCACACATAACAAAACACACTCACAACACACACACACACACACACACACACACACACACACACACACACATGCTGGCATACACACAGACACACACACACACAAAACAACTGAAAAATATCAAACCACAAACACTACACAAACAAAAGGTGAAAGGTAAACACACAGCGGCAGGCGACAACTGTACAAAAAGTAAACACACACATGTTGATCACACAAAGAAAAGTGTAGGTGATGTGTTGTAATAAATGTTGCTGAAAAACGCTGGAAATAGGTCATCTGGAGTATGGGGACTAAGTGAACACATCTCCAGGACCACCTGCATGCACTAGTAACATCGGAAATCGTAAGTAACACCTAAAGATAATTTAAAGTCACGGAGATGCTTCATAAAGAAAAGAAATGAAACTCCGTGACAAAAAACAACCAGTTTTTCATAAATTGCGAAGACTGAACATACCTCCATGAAGTTTCCTAATCAGACAATTGTACTAAGGTTGCCGCACTACGTGGGAAGAGCTTTCCAAGGTGTGTAGGATTGGAATCAAGAGTAATTATTGTGTTGTCAGCCTAAATGTCGAAACAAGTCGTAGCTGTAGAAGTTCTTTCCGGTTGTGATTGAAAATGACATTATTTTGTGAGGTATGAGGTGAACATGGGAATATCATCCAGTTACAATCGCCTCAAGTTTTGGTACACTGCATAAACATTATTCCTTCTATGAATGGACTACGTACTTGTCAAACTCATTCAGCTTTGGTTTCGCTCGTATGCCTCCTTATGAACTGACGACAGAGCACTCTAATCGTCGCTTACCTACCAGCAGGAGACGCGCAATCTTCTGGCGCACTCTGGACAAATGAGATGAGTCGCCCGCTGGAGTGGCAGGTAACGAGGTCTCGGCGCTGACATCTCCGGTAGACGACGCTGGAGTGTCACGCCGACGAAAAGGCGTCTCAGGTGTTCCCGCCACGTCGGTAACCGGCAAATCACTGCTTCGAGCCCTCTGAAATTTTTTTCATCGGAAATCTATATCTGTCACTTTCTTTAGACTGAAATATGCACAGAAGTTTGCTAGGTTTCGAGATATAAAGTACCGCACTGTCGTTTAGTGGACAAAATACAAGATGTCCATGTTGAAAGTTAGTTTCAAAAAGCTGTGTAAAGAGAACCACTGTTCACAAAGACGTCAAATCTGAACAGCAACTTATCGACTCCGGGGGAAGCTTCGTGGAACAAAATATAATTTAGCGAAATTTTTACCAACTGTCAGCCCTGTGAGCTACAAATTACAGACAAAATGCAATACGACGGCTATGGTTTGTGTTGCACATTACGCCATGTGTACTGTTCAATGTGCATGACTGCGCAGTCAGCTGTTTTGGCACTTTTAGGTAAGCTCATCCACCAAGGCGAAATTGTACCTCGTCGATGGGAAAAATCAGGTTTTAATCGTCCTGAGCCCAAAAACCATACAAAAAGCAAAATGATATCGCTTTCCAGCTGTTGTGAGTCTGACACAAGACGTGTTCAGTGTGCTGACCATTGTTTTCTGCCACAAGTGTAAATCGAGAAAATGCATGTTCCACAACAACGTTCAGAATGCGTTCCGCAGTGTGTACCTTTAATTGAGCTACGTTCGTAACTGGAGCAGTGAACACAATATCGTTCAGAGAACGCCACAGCCAGAAGTAACATTGTTTAAAATCAGGTGATCTGGGCGGCCAGGGTGCAGGGAAATGACGGCTGATTATTCTAGCATTTCCGAAATTACTCTGCAGCAGCCGCTTCATTGAGAGTGCAATGTGCAGAGGAGCGCCATCTTGCATAAAATTGATTTTACCTACACATCCACGCTGTTGAAGAGCTACAATGAAGCTGGTGTTTGAAAGACTCTCATAGTGTTACAGGTTCTGCGGCACTTCAGTCTGGAACCGCTGCAGGTTAGAATCCTCCCTCGGGCATAGATGTGTGTGATGTCCTTAGGTTAGTTGGGTTTAAGTAGTTCTAAGTTCTAGGGGACTGATGATCTCAGATGTTAAGTCCCATAGTGTTCAGAGCCATTTCAACCATTTTTTGGCTAGAATGACGCTGGTGTGCAAAAGACTTTCATAGCGTTTACCAGTTGCGTTACAGGTAACATCACCTGCAGAACGCATTTTCTCGAAAAAGTACGGCCCTACGACGAGCGAAACCGTGAACCCGCACCACGCACTCACCTATGTAGAATGAAGTGGAACCGGTTGATGAGCGTTCGGATTTTCAATTGGCCATATTCTGCAGTTCTGCGAACTGACATGACGTTGGTAATGGAAATGGGCTTCGTCTGTCCAGGGACTGCTCCATTTCCGTTCATTGTCCACTTCCCCGTGCGAAAGAAACTTCGTAACTCTTCAACATACTTGATTCTGTATAGGTAACGAAGCAGGATATTTCATAAGATTTTGTGTACCATGCTCGCAGGCATATCCAGGGTTCGGGCAGTTCCCCGTGAAATGCATGTTTGCACACCAACTCTCGACTCCGCCTGTAGCGCTGTAGCCATATCTTCGGCAGATGTCGGATACCTGCTTTCCTCCCTCTGTAAAATTGCTCTTCGATTTTTATAAGCATTTTCTTCTAACTATTAGCAGGCGTCGGACCAATGCCTTATTTCATACCCGTGAGTGTATCCAACATCTGCACCTCTGCTGGCGCATAATCGCGACTCTTTTAAAAGCGCGTGTCTGTTTGTATACATATTCTGTCGCTTACGGCGCCATCTAATGTTAAATATTCGTATTTTCTTCCCAGAGACTTTTCCCACTGCGTCAGTAATATTATGGTCAAATGTCAATAGCAATGGTTGAGGTTAGGGGGTATCGGATAAGATTTGTAATTTGATCCAGGACTTCTTTGCAGATAGAAGTGAACACGTCCTTCCTAACAGAAATAATAAACATATGTAAGGGTAACTTCGGAAGTTCCTCAAGGGAGTGTGATAGAACCGTCACTGTTTGCAATTTACATTATGTAGTGGATGATACTGCAAGCTCCATAGCTGTGTTCGCAGATGATGCGTTTGTCTATAAGCAGGTAGCAACGCCAGAACACTGCAGAAAATTTCAAGAAGAGCTGCAGTAGATGGATTAGTAATGCAGGGACTGGCAGTTGCTTCTGAATATAAATAAACGTATCGTGTTGCGCATAAATAGGCGAATAAATTCGTTATTGTAGGATTAAGTTATTGGCGACAAATCACTTAAGATGGTTGTTGTTGTTGTTGTCTTCAGTCCTGAGACTGGTTTGATGCAGCTCTCCATGCTACTCTATCCTGTGCAAGTTTCTTCATCTCCCAGTACTTGCTGCAACCTACGTCCTTCTGAATCTGCTTAGTGTATACATCTCTTGGTCTCCCTCTACAATTTTTACCATCCACGCTGCCCTCCGATGATAAATTTGTGATCCCTTGATGCCTCAGAACCTACCAACCGGTCCCTTCTTCTTGTCAAGTTGTGCCACAAACTCCTCTTCTCCCCAATTCTATTCAATACTTCCTCATTAGTTATGTGATCTACCCATCTAATCTTCAGCATTCTTCTGTAGCACCACATTTCGACAGCTTCTATTCTCTTCTTGTCCAAACTGTTTATCGTCCACGTTTCACTTCACTACATGGCTACACTCCATACAAATACTTTCAGAAACGACTTCCTGGCATTTAAATCTTTACTGGATGTTAACAAATTTCTCTTCTTCAGAAACGCTTTCCTTGTCATTGCCAGTCTAGATTTTATATCCTCTCTACTTCGACCATCATCAGTTATTTTGCTCCCCAAATAGCAAAACTCCTTTACTACTTTAAGTGTCTCACTCCCTAATCTATTTCCCTCAGTATCACCCGACTTCATTCGACTACATTCCATTATCCTCGTTTTGCTTTTGTTGGTGTTCATCTTATACCCTCCTTTCAAGACACTATCCATTCCGTTCAACTGCTCTTCCAAGTCCTCTGCTGTCTCTGACAGAATTACAATGTCATCAGCGAATCTCAAAGTTTTTATTTCTTCTCCATGGATTTTAATACCTACTCCGAATTTTTCTTTTGTTTCCTTTACTGCTTGCTCAATATACAGATTGAATAACATTGGGGAGAGGCTACAGCCCTGTCTCACTCCCTTCCCAACCACTGATTTCCTTTCATGCCCCTCGACTCTTATAACTGCCATTTGGTTTCTGTACAAATTGTAAATAGCCTTTCGCTCCCTGTATTTTACTCTGTCACCTTCAGAATTTGAAAGAGAGTATTCCAGTCAACATTGTCTAAAACTTTCTCTAAGTGTATAAATGCTAGAATAGTATGTTTGCCTTTCCTTAATATAGATTCTAAGATAAGTCGTAGAGTCAGTATTGCATCACGTGTTCCAATATTTCTACGGAATACAAACTGATCTTCCACTAGGTCGGCTTCTATCAGTTTTTTCATTCGTCTGTAAAGAATTCACGTCAGTGTTTTGCAGCCGTGACTTATTAAACTGATACTTCGGTAATTTTCACACCTGTCAACACCTGCTTTCTTTGGGATTGGAATTATTATTTTCTTCTTGAAGTCTGAGGGTATTTCGCCTGTCTCGTACATCTTCCTCACTAGATGGAAGAGTTTTGTCAGGACTGGCTCTCCCAAAGCCGTCAGTAGTTCTAATGGAATGTTGTCTACTCCCGGGGCCTTGTTTCGGCTCAGGTCTTTCAGTGCTCTGGCAAACTCTTCACGCAGTATCGTGTCTCTCATTTCATCTTCATCTACATCCTCTTCCATTTCCATAATATTGTCCTCAAGTACATCGTCTGTGTATAGAACCTCTATATACTCCTTCCACCTTTCTTCTTTCCCTTCTTTGCTTCGAACTGGGTTTCCATCTGAGGTCTTAATATTCATACAAGTGGTTCTCTTTTCTCCAAAGGTCTCTTTTATTTTCCTGTAGGAAGTAGCTATCTTACCCCTTGTGAGATAAGCCTCTACATCCTTACATTTGTCCTCTAGCCATCCCTGCTTAGCCATTTTGCGCTTCCTGTCGATATCATTTTTGAGACATTTATATTTCTTTTTGCCTGCTTCATTTACAGCATTTTTATATTTTCTCCTTTCATCAATTAAATTCAATATTTCTTCTGTTACTCGAGGATTTCTACCAGCCCTCGTCCTTATACCTACTTGATTCTCTGCTGCCTTCACTACTTCATCCCTCAGAGCTACCCATTCTCCTTCTACTGTATTTCTTTCCCCCATTCCTGTCAATTGTTCCCGTATGCTCTCCCTGAAAATCTCTGCAACCTCCGGTTTAGTCAGTTTATCCAGGTCCCATTTCCTTAAATTCCCTCCTTTTTGCAGTTTCTTCAGTTTTAATCTACAGTTCATAACCAATAGATTGTGGTCAGAGTCCACATCTGCCCCTGAAAATGTCTTACAATTTAAAACCTGGTTCCTAAATCTCTGTCTTACCATTATATAATCTATCTGATACCTTCTAGTATCTCCAGGATTCTTCCATGTATACAACCTTCCTTTATGATTCTTGAACCAAGTGTTAGCTATGATTAAGTTGTGCTCTGTGCAAAATTCTTCCAGACGGCTTCTCTCCCCTAATCCATATTCACCCACTATGTTTCCTTCTCTCCATTTTCCTACTCTCGAATTCCAGTCACCCATAACTATTAAATTTTCGTCTCCCTTCACTACCTGAATAATTTCTTTTATCTCATCATACATTTCATCAATGTTTTTATCATCTGCAGAGCTAGTTGGCATATAAACTTGTACTACTGTAGCAGGCGCGGGCTTCTTGTCTATCTTGGCCACAATAATGCGTTCACTATGCTGTTGTTGGGGTGGTTGTTGGGATGTTTAAGGGGGAATACACTATGCTGTTGTTAGTAGCTCACCCTCACTGCTATTTTTTATTCATTATTGAACCTACTCCTGCATTACCCTTATTTGATTTTATAGTTGTAACTCTGTGCTCACCTGACCAAAAGTCTTGTTCCTCCTGCCAACGAACTTCGTTAATTCCCACTATATCTAACTTCAACCTATCCATTTCCCTTTTTAAATTTTCTAATCTACCTGCCTGATTAAGGGATCTGACATTCCACACTCCGATCCGTAGAACGCCAGTTTTCTTTCTCCTGATAACGACGTCCTCTTGGGGAGTCCCCGCCCGGACATCGGAATGAGGGACTATTTTACCTCCGGAATATTTCACCCAAGAGGACGCCATCATCATTTAACCATACAGTAAAGCTGCATGCCCTCTGGAAAAATTAGGGCTGTACTTTCCCCTTGGTTTCAGCCGTTCGCAGTAGCAGCACAGCAGAGCCGTTTTGGTTAGTGGTTACAAGGCCAAACCAGTCAATCATCCAGACTGTTGCCCCTGAAACTACTGAAAAGGCTGCTGCCTCTCTTCAGGAACGACACGTTTGTCTGGTCTCTCAGAAGTACCTCTCCGTTGTAGGTGCACCTACAGTACGGCCATCTGTATCACTGAAGCCCGCAATCTTCCCCACCAACGGCAAGGTCCATGGTTCATGGGGGTAGGTTAAGATGGTTACTGACACAAAATACCTACGAATAACTACCTGCAGAGAGCTAAAGTGGAATAACCACATAAAACAAATTTTAGCAAAAACATTCCTGGGAAACAGAATTCTACTAATATCCAGCATAGGTATTAATCACAGGGTGAAATTTCTGAGAATGTAGATTTGGAGCACAGTACTGTATGGTGGGGAAACATGGACTGTGGGAAAACTGGACCAGTAGGGAATCGTAGCGTTTGAGACGTGGTGCTACAGACAGAAGTCAAAATTAGGTGGACTGATAAGGTAAGGAATGAGGAGGTTCCCCGCAGAAGAACAAGGAGAATGGGCAGGATAACGGGACATCCGTTAAGGCATGAGGGAATAACCACGGTTGCGCTGTGGTAAAAACTGTAGAGGAAAATAAAAATTGGAATACATCCAGAAAATAAATTAGGACGTTGGTTACAAGTGCTGCTCTGAGTTGCAAAGTTTGGTACGGATAAGCAAATTCTCCACGACATGTAATACATCCTCGAGAAAAATGACTTACAGAAGGTTTTTCGACCAATTCTTGAGTATTGCTCATCATTCTGGGAACCTTACCAGGTTAGATTAATAAAGAAGAGTGTTACGGAGTTGACCGACAATATCTTCTTGCAGATGCTACGTAAGCGGCACTATGCGACACCTAGAAATTTGCTATGGAGTTTCCGAGAGAGTACGTTGTGCTATGAGTTGGGCAACATGTTATTTCTTCCGACATAAGGACCATGAAATGGAAACAGAGAAAAATCTTAGAATTTAGAACGCGAGACGTTACCTAAAATCACTGTCCTCACGCCCCATTCACGGGTGGAAACAGACGAGTTGGTGGAAAATGATGCCAGAAGTACCGTCACGTGGCTTTCGTAGTAGTGAAGTGAAAGTAAATGAACCCAAAAACAATGGCCAGACTTCAAGGACACATTAGTCCAACATAGGACGAAATATAATCTCTGCACAAATGAGAGAACTACTGTCCTAATCCGCACTTTATCTAAAAAAATCCGTTATCCGCTTCCGATCAATATTTTATCCCCGTCAGCATCAGTAGATACAAAAATGACAGAATCTGGAACCTTCCAGACAGGGCCAGAGGGCAAATCATGTGAGGCAAGTTGTGCAGCTCTATCGGCCCCGTCCACTGCGGGACCGGCTGATGTCACATGGCGCCAGCAGCAGGCGCCACGTTTGAACCTGTCGCTCCCGAATTTAATTCGACTATATTAAATTAGCCTTGTTTTACTTTTGTTGATGTTCATCTTAGATACCTTGCCTCCATCTTTAGGTTAGTGGAGGTAGGGCAAGTGCCCTTTTTTCGCGCCGTTTTCTTAGGCTAGTAGAGGTAGCCATGTTGTGTATGGCTCTGAGCACTATGGGACGTAACATCTATGGTCATCAGTCCCCTAGAACTACTTAAACCTAACTAACCTAAGGACAGCACACAACACCCAGCCATCACAAGGCAGAAAAAATCCCTGACCCCGCCGGGAACCGAAACCCAGATGCGGGCCATGTTGTGTAGTATTAGCCTGATGCAATTTGAACTTTCCGCCATTTTCTGGGGGAGGGGTTTAGGTTAGTGAAGGTAGCCCAGTTGACCTATGTTCCCAACAAAATTTAAACTTCCCGCCATGACGCTCTTGCGATGTTGCCATATCTATCGCCGTCATCTTGGATCCGTCATCTTGAGTAAATTTGGCAACAATACAACGAGGGGTGGTACGAACCTTGCACCACTATTGCCAGGTAGTGACAATTATCACTGTGACGATACCAGTCAGTGTGAGTTGACTTCTATAAACAAGTCCCAACATGCCATCATCCAGGTAGGGAAGGCAGCGAAAAATGGATCGACTGGTGAAAATTAATAAATATAAATTGAACTGTGTTTCATCTTCCTTGAAATCTTCTACAAACCATGATCTAATTTTCGTTTCTCTCTCGTCTCACGAAAAGTTCCTGTTGGACTAAACTGCTGAGGTCATCGGTCCCTAGCCTTACACACTACTTAATGTAACTTAAGCTAACTTAAGCTAAGGACAGCGCACGCACCCATACCCAAGGGAGGACTCGAACCTCCGACGGGATGAGCCGTGCAAACCGTGGCAAGGCGACGTAGCCCCCACGGCAACCCCTTACGGCTCCCGTCTCAGGAACTTTTAGAAAATTGCTATGCAAAATTTAGTATTTGTCAAGTAAAACATATGGCATAAGGAAAATACCCATTTCACTTAAAGCAAGTTTCCTAGATCGTCTTTTTCTCCGTTTTCTGTCGTTCCTTAGTTGCTTCAAAATTCATGGAGGTTTGTTCCGTCTTTGCAAGTAAATGAAAGGCACTTTTTTTAGTTGTAAGCGTTTCGCTTCTTTTATTTATTAATCATCTTCAGCGGTCTGTAATACATGTTTGTTTTTGGAAGAGCTGTTGAACGGAATGGACAGTGTCTTGAAAGGAGGGTATAAGATGAACATCAACAAAAGCAAAACGAGGATAATGGAATGTAATCGAATTAAGTCGGGTGATGCTAAGGGAATTAGATTAGGAAATGAGACACTTAAAGTAGTAAAGGAGTTTTGCTATTTGGGGAGCAAAATAACTGATGATGGTCGAAGTAGAGAGGATATAAAATCTAGACTGGCAATGGCAAGGAAAACTTTTCTAAAGAAGAGAAATTTGTAAACATCGAGTATTGATTTAAGTGTCAGGAAGTCGTTTCTGAATGTATTTGTATGGAGTGTAGCCATGTATGGAAGTGAAACATGGACGATAACTAGTTTGGACAAGAAGAGAATAGAAGCTTTCGAAATGTGGTGCTACAGAAGAATGTTGAAGTTTAGGTGGGTAGATCACGTAACTAATGAGGAGGTATTGAATAGGATTGGGGAGAAGAGAATTTTGTGGCACAACTTGACTAGAAGAAGGGATCGGTGGGACATATCCTGAGGCATCAAGGGATCACAAATTTAGCATTGGAGGGCAGCGTGGAGGGTAAAAATCGTAGGGGGAGACCAAGAGATGAATACACTAAGCACATTCAGAAGGATGTAGGTTGCAGCAAGTACTGGGAGATGAAGAAGCTTGCACAGGATAGACTAGCATGGAGAGCTGCATCAAACCAGTCTCAGGACTGAAGACAACAACAACAACGACAACTGTGGTAACAACCATGTTGCGATGTTACGTTTCCAATTTTTCTCTGTTTTCTTTTCAGATTAGAAACAACTTTTGTAGCACAAGTTTCGTGAGGTTAAATTATCGTTTTGTGTTACTAACGATTTCCAGTGTTGCTAATCCGTGTTTGTTGTCCTGGAGACGTGGTCAGCTGGCAGGTGTGGCCGATCGGTTCTAGGCGCTTCAGTCTGGAACCGCGTGACCGCTTCTTTCGCCGGTTCGAATCCTGCCTCGGGCATGGATGTGTGTGATGTCCTTAGGTTAGTTAGGTTTAATTAGTTATAAGTTTTAGGCGACTGATGACCCCAGACGTTAAGTCGCATAGTGCTCAGAGCCATTTTTTTAGACGCGGTAATACTGTCGCCATGCAAAGGGGCCTTGCAATGAAAAAATAGTAATCAATGTAAGCAATAGCTCAGTGATCATGTTCGCCACTAAAACAAAAACTAACAATAATATGAAGCTAAATAATTAACGAATCTTCCTCTCTACCTACCATTCTCTCTCTCTCTCTCGCTCTCTCTCTCTCTCTCTCTCTCTCTGACACACCCACATATATATAGATAAAGGATAACATATCCACATTTTGAAGGACTCTCTCTCTCTCTCTCTCTCTCTCTCTCTCTCTCTCACACACACACACACACACACACACACAGACACAGACAGACACCGAGCGAGGTGGCGCAATGGTTAGCACACTGGACTCGCATTCGGGAGGACGACGGTTCAATCCCGCGTCCGGCCATCCTGATTTAGGTTTTCCGTGATTTCCCTAAATCACCCCAGGCAAATACCGGGATGGTTCCTTTGAAAGGGCACGGCCAACTTCCTTCCCCGTCCTTCACAGCGACAGGTGACAACACTACAAACAGTAAAAACACACATGTCGATCACACAATGAAAAGTGTAGGTCATGTGCTGTAATAAATGTTGCTGGAGAAACGCCGGAAATCGGCCATCTGGAATATGGGCCCACACATCTCCAGGACCACATACATGGACTAGCAACTTCGGGAATAGTAAGTAACACCAAACGATAATTTAACCACACGAAAATTCTTCATAAGTAAAAGAAAAGAATGGCCGTGCCAGAAAACACACTGTCTTTAATTTATTTTCGAAGACGGAACATGCCTCCATGAAGTTTCCTAATCAGATAATTGTACTAAAATTCGACATCTCTGGTTGCCGCACTACGTGCGCAGGCCTTTCCAAGGTATCTACTAATGGAAAAAAGTACTGAAAAAAAATGGTTCGAATGGCTCTGAGCACTATGGGACTTAACATCTGTGGTCATCAGTCCCCTAGAACTTAGAACTACTTAAACCTAACTAACCTAAGGACATCACACACGTCCATGCCTGGGGCAGGATTCGAACCTGGGATCAGAGCGGTCACGTGGTTCCAGACTTTTGGGCCTAGAACTGCTCGGCCACCCTCGCCGGCACTGAAGAAGATATCCTCCTTGCGTCAAGAGTAATTATTGTGATGTAAGCCTAAATGTCGAAACAGGTCGTAGCTGTAGAAGTTCTTTCCGGTTGTGACTGAATATGACATTATTTGGTGAGGTATGAGGTGAACACGGGAACATGATCCAGTAACAATCTCCTTTAGTTTTGGTACACTGCGTAAATATTATTCCTTCTATGAATAGACTACGTACTTGTCAAACTCATTCAGCTTAGGTTTCGCTTGTGTGTCTCCTTATGAACTGACGACAGAGCACTCGAATCGTTCCTTACCTACCAGCAGGAGACGTGCAATCTTGTGGCGCACACTGGGCAAATGAGATGAGTCGCCCGCTAGAGTGGCAGATAACGAGGTCTCGGCGCTTACATCTCCGGCAGACGACGCTGGAGTGTCACGTCGACGAAAAGGCGTCTCACGTTTTCCCGCCACGTCGGTAACCGGCAAATCACTGCTTCGAGCCCTCTGAAATTTATTTAACCGGAAATCTATATCTGTCGCTTTCTTTAGACTGAAATATGCACAGAAGTTTGCTACGTTTCGAGATATAAAGCACCGCACTGTCGTTTAGTGAACAAAATACAGGGTGACCATGCTTAAAGTTCTAGTTTCAAATCGCTGCGTCAAGAGAACCACTGTTCAGAAAGACGTCAAATCTCAACAGCAACTTATTGACTCAGGGGCAAGCTTCGTGGAACAAAAATTAATTTAGCGAAATGTTTACCAACAGATAGCACTGTAAGCTACAAATGACAGATAAAACGCAATGCGATGGCTATGGTTTGTGTTTCACGTTACACCATGTGTACTTTTCAATGTGCGTGACTGCACAATTTCGGCAGGCAACTATTGTGGCACTGTTAGCTAAGCCCATCCACCAAGCGAAGATTTTACCGCGTCGGAAAGGAAAAAATCGTCCTGAGACCAAAACCTACATAAAAGGCTAAATGACATCGCTGTCCAGCTGTTGTGAGACTGAGACAAGACACGTTCAGTGTGCAGACCACTGTTTTCTGCCACAAGTGTAAATCGAGAAACTGCATGTTCCACAACAACGTTCAGAATGCGTTGCGCAGTATGTATCTTTAATTGTTAAAATATGAGTGAAATCTTATGCGACTTAACTGCTAATGTCAACAGTCCCTAAGCTTGCACAAAACACACACACCCATGTCCGAGGGAGAACTCAAACCTCAGCCGGAACCAGCCGCACAGTCCATGACTGCAGCGCCTTAGACCGGTGTCTTTAATTGAGCTACGTTCGTAACTGGAGCAGTGAACACAGTATGTTTCAGAGAACGACAAAGCCAGACGTCACACGGTTTAAAATAAGATCTTGGCGGCCAGGCTGCAGGGAAATGACGACTGATATTTTAGCATTTCCGAAATGCCTTCCCAGCAGCCACTTCACTGGCAATGTGCGGAGGAGCGCCATCTTGCATAAAACTGATTTACGTACACATCCACGCTGTTGAAGGGCTACAATTAAGCTGTTGTTTGAAAGACTCTCACAGTGTTACAGGTCCAGCGGCGAGCGACACCGTCATTGCCCACCACAAAGTCACCTATCTAGAATGAAGTACCGATTGACTCGTGCGGATATTATGTTGCCCATATTCTGCAGTTCTGCAAATTGACATGTCCTTGGTGATGCCAATTGGCTTCGTCTTTCCTCGGACTGCTCCATGTCCGTTCTTTGACCACTTCCACGTGCGGAAGAAATTCCGTAACTCTTCAACGCAGATGAGTTTAAGGCGCTGCAGTCATGGACTGTGCGGCTGGTCCCGGCGGAGGTTCGAGTCCTCCCTCGACCGTGGCTGTGTGTGTTTGTTCTTTGGATAATTTCGGTTAAGTAGTGTGTAAGCTTAGGGACTGATGACCTTAACAGTTAAGTCCCATCAGATTTCACACACAACACAGATGATTTTGTATAAGTAACAAAGCAGGATAGTTTGTGCACCGTGCTCGCAGACATATCCAGCGTTCGGGCAGTTCCCTGAGAAATGCATGTTTGCACACCAACTCTCGACCCCGCGTGTAGTGCTGTAGCCATATCTTCCGCAGACGTCGGATCCCTGCTTTCCTCACTCTGTAACATTGCTCTTAGAATTTTATAAGCATTTTCTTCTAACCCTTAGCAGGCATCGGACCAATGCCTTATTTCATACCCGTGAGTATCCGACACTTATGCAGGTCTACTGCCGGCCGTTGTGGCCGAGCGGTTCTAGGCACTTCAGTCGGGAACCGCGTTGCTGCTACGGTCGCAGGTTTGAATCCTGCCTCGGGCATGGATGTGTGTGATGTCCTTAGGTTAGTTAGGTTTAAGTAGTTCTAAGTTCTAGGGGACTGATGACCTCAGATGTTAAAACCCATAGTGCCCAGAGCAATACGAACCAACCATTCCTGGCGAACAGAAGTCTACTAAAATCAAACATAGGCTTTAATCACAGGGAGAAATTTCTGAGACGTACATTTGGAGCACAGTACTGTATGGAGGGGAACCATGGATTGTGGGGAAACTGGAACAGAAGAGAATCGAAGCGTTTGAGACCTGGTGCTACAGACGAAAGTTGAAATTACGCGGACTGATAAGGTGAGGAATGAGGAGGTTCTCCGCAGAATAACAAGGAGAAGGGACAGGACAACGGGACGTCCGTTAAGGGTGCAAAAAAGGCAGCTCGTTTTGTATTATCACGTTATAGGGGAGAGAGTGTGGCAGATATGATGAAGTCATTACAGCATAGACGTTTTTCGTCGCGGCGAGACCTTTTTACGAAATTACAGTCACCAACTTTCTCTTCCGAATGCGAAAATATTTTGTTGAGCCCAACCTACATAGGTAGGAATGATAATCAAAATAAAATAAGAGAAATCAGAGCTCGAACAGAAAGGTTTAGGTGTTCGTTTTTCCCGCTCGCTGTTCGGGAGTGGAATAGTAGAGAGATAGTATGATTGTGGTTCGATGAACCCTCTGCCAAGCACTTAAATGTGAATTGCAGAGTGGTCATGTAGATGTAGATGTAGAAGTTATGAGGGAATAACCACGGTTGCACTGGGGGAAAAACTGTAGAGGAAAAGAAAAAGTGGAATACATCCCGAAAATAAATTAGGACGTTGGTTACAAGTGCTACTCTGAGATGAAAAGTTTGGCACAGATCAGAAGATTCGTCACGAAATGTAATTCATCCACTAGAAAAAGACTTACAGAAGGTTTGCTCGACCAATTCTTGAATATTGCTCATCATTCTGGGAACCTTACCAGGTTAAATTAATATAGAAGAGCGTTACGGAGTTGATCGACAGTATCTACTTGCAGACACTACATAACAGGCAATGTGCGTCACTGAGAGATTTGTTGTGGATGTTCCGAGAAAGCACGTTCTGGGAATAGTTGGGCAACATGTTCTTTCTTCCGACATGAGTCTCATGAAATGGAAACAGTGAGAAAATCTGAGAATTTAGAACGCAAAACTTTACCTACAACCATTCTCCCCACGTCCCATTCACGAATGGAACAGAGACGGGTTGGCGCAAAATGATACTAGAAGTACCCTTCGTCGTCCACCGTCACGTGGCTTTTGTAGTAGCGAAGTAAAAGTAAATGAACTCAAAAACAATGGCCAATCTTCAAGGACACATTAGTCCATCATAGAACGAAATATAATCTCTGCACTGATGAGAGAACTACTGTCCAAATCCGCTCTTCATCTAAAAATCCGTTATCCGCATCCGATCAATATTTTATCCTCGTCAGCATGAGTGGATACAAAAACATTGTAAGCCAGTAAATTTGGAAATTTGTGGTAAGTTCTATGGGACCAAACTGCTGAGGTCATCGGTCCCTAGGCTTACACACTACTTAATCTATATTACACTAAGGACAACATACACAGCCATGAACAAGGGAGGACTCGAACCTCCGACGGGGAACCGAACCGAGCAAGGTTTCGAGACCGCTCGGCTGTAAGCCAGTTCAACGGTTTGTATAAGCCACATTTCTGAGGTATTCGTGCCACTGGATTGGATTTTCGTCTATTGAATTCAGACCTCGGAATTTATATTTCTTGAACTAATAACATAGAGGCTGATCATGGGCGTACGCCGATACAGTATAGTCATATTGTTGATACGTTGCTTAAGTGGCGTCTTTCTATCTGAATTACGGAAACAGATTTTATAAAATATGCTGCATAATATTTCCTCGGTTTTGGGAAGTCAGTTGATCATGTTACAGGTTGTCACATATTGCACACTGATAGTGTTAGTCATCATTACCTTTATCAATTCACGTCAGTTCTCTATAACTTTAAGGTATATTACAGTGTAATAACTCTTAGTGTAGTAAGCACTTATAGAATCGCTTCTTGAAAAAAAGTGATGTGAATCAACTTACCGAGTGATAACTACAATATAACGGCTATATGTGCTCATAGAATTGTAATTACTATTATGTCTGTGTCGTAGTATATAAGAAAAAGATTTATTTGTTTCACGCTCTTGCCTTCTTCTTTGTCTTCTGTGTCTGGTTGGTTCTGATGTCCTATCTAACGTTCGCATATAGATCACGGTTTGTAAATAATCATTTCAATTATATCTACTGTCATGATAATTTTTGTTAAATATGTATGCAAATAGCTTGGTAATATGTGTTTTTTGTTAGTAGCAAAAACGTACATTCTCTGAAGCACAAGTATCATTTACGTAATAATTAAATGCTGCCCTGGCCATTTTGTGTAAGTCCATTGTTGCAGCGACGCCATTGGTGTCAAAAATAATCATTCAGTTGCAAAAAGTATTAAAGACAATAATCTAAATAAATGCAGAACGGCGTCTCGTAATATTTTTCATTTCTTTTTGTAGGCCAGAAGTACAGTTTTATTAACAACAATTATTTCAATTGTATACGCTGCGACTGCACATAGGCAACTATATTAGAGCATCAAGCCTCACAAACGAAAAATAAATAATTAATTGAGTATTAAATTTAATTTGCTTATCGCGTAACATTAAAGAAAGATTTATTTTTATCCGTCGTGAGTCAGACGGATGGAGGTTTCTGGCGACAGCGCCCTGAGAAAATTTAGCCGTGACTTTTAACGAGCATAAAAGAGATTTTTTTAAAGAAAACATTTCATTCCAAATTTAGCAGGATATTTTATTTCATTCACTTTTTCAAAAAGTTCCGCGATCGTTGCACTGTCTACTTGCAAACATTGAACAGCTCCTAGCGGCTCCGTCCTCTGCGGGACCGGCTGACGTCACATGGCGCCAGCAGGAGGCATCACGTTTGAACCTGCCGCTCCCGTGTCCCTAAAAGCGTGAAGCCTACGTCTTTGCTTTCACTGAATGACCTAAGCCCACCTTCACGGCCTACTAAGTGTGCACACCTGGTCTCTGTTAATACTATGGCAGTTCATTTTAATTCCGGGCGCTTCTCTGATAACTGAATCCCGGTATGATGGTATATGAATCAAAACTCACGTGTTTTAAATTGTATTTCACGTCCATTTTCTAGGCAATTTTTAGCCACGGTCGACTGATGAAGGTCTCCTTGTTTGATACGTCTTGAATGCTCTGCACAACGTTCGGCAACAGTGTGAATGGTTTGTTGACCAATGCAGATGCTACCGCATTCACTTGGGATACCATACACACCAGGATCTCAGAGACATATGTTGACTTTAATGGGGCGCAACGTACCTGTTATCTTGGAGGTGGGCCAGATCACTGGTGTCAGTCCATGTATCTTCAGCACATGTTCTACCCAGCTGCTGAATATACACTTCAAATGCTGAGCCACCCGGGGTAGCCTTGTGGGCTGAGGCATCTTGTCATCGTCCGCGAGGCTCCCCCTGTCGGAGATTCGAGTCCTCCCTAGGGATTGCGTGAATGTGTTGTCGTTAACGTAAGTTAGTTTAAGTTAGATTAAGTGGGGTGTAAGCTTAGGGACCGGTGACCTCATCAGTTTGGTTCTGTAAGCCCTTACCACAAATTTCCAAATTTTCAAATGCTGAAATTCAAACTCTATATGGTCGTCATCAGAAATAACCTTTGCTAAGTGTAATAACATGCTCCTCAGCTCTTTCTTGTGTGCATGATGATGAAACCTATTGGTGTTTAAGTCGCGGCCAACGTACCTAGATTTTCTTAACACTGAATGATCAAGCTGGCCTCCTTCCTTCTGTTTAACTGAACCATCCAAGAACGGACGGTCACCCATCTCCAACTCGACAACAAATTTAATGTTGGAATGGACACCGCTTATTTGGTAGTCGAACTGCCGCAGTGAATTTTCACAATGAGGCCATATGGAGAAGGCGTCTTCAACATATACCAGCAAACATATAGCAGGAAGCAAAATGGTCGCAACCTCGCAGAATTCAGAGCTTGTTCCTCAAAGTGCTTCATGAAAAGGTCCACGATGGCCAGAGTCTGTGGGAAGCCGAATTGCTCTGACATCGGTCATCTCGGTATAGAAAGAACATTGTCATTGACGCTTGGCGGAACAGGCTTTCGATATCAGGTGAAAACTGTTGGGCCAAAAGACCCAGAGTGTCCTGACCATGACGGCGGAGACAGCTATCGAAAGCCCAAATGTTTTATTTGAAATGACTTGGCTTGTAAACCGAGAGGACTTTATTGAAACATGTCACTGTAAAGACTCCAAGGACATGTGTAATAATGCTGATGTTGTAAGGTGGCAGAATAAATGGTCAATTTCGCACCTTACATAAGTGTCTTACACATCGTAATGGGAAGGTGAATATTACACCTAAATTACTTCGGTGGTAAAGAGCATATTTGCCTATACGTATGTAATGCAAAAGGGATGCCACTCAATTGGTGTTATTAACACACCGCTCTTTATATAATGCATGTCAATGAGCAGAAGGTGAAACAAGCACCGAGAGGAAATGTTTTGTGTGGAAACAAGCATGGGCAGAAGCAAAGGCCGCACCATGGAAGGCACCACGAAAGGCTCTTAGGGGGCGTCCTGCAGCAGGAGTCAGCGACCGGACAGGTGACAAATACTGGAGAGCAAGTAACGGGCCACCAGACATAGGATAGAAAGAAGCTTCTGAAAACTGCGTTTCAGAATTCCAAACGGGTACAAACAAAACCAGTGATGCAGTTGATTGTGTGAACAACGAGTGATACACATGTAATGTGCACTTGTAACTTACAGGCGTCTGGAGCGGGCACAAAACATCCGATTGTCGGAAACGAACTAGGAACGAGTAAAGTGCCAAGATTTCAAAGCAGTGTAATGGTAGGGCCCTTGCAATTAGCAGAGACAGTTTCCACAAAATAATAGGAACGCTCCCATCCGCCGAAAAAAGCCGTGACGTGGAGAAGGAAAGAACCCAGGTAGGGAGCAGTTCGGCTACAAGAAAGACAAGACCGAAATTTTCGAGCACTCTTCTTTGAACTGGTGTCAAGCGCAGAATGGGGTGCATAAAGCTCTGTATAGCGCAAAGGAGAAATTAGTGTAAACACTGCATTCACTGCAGCTGACATTCAGCTAGATATTAGCTGTAGCATCGTTGAGCTCCGACTGTGGAGAAACGAACCAGCCAGTTAGTTAACTTTCACAATCTGCGACATCGTCGCGAAAAAGCAGTGACCCGTATATGTAATAAGTTTCCCTTTAATTTACGTCTATAGTCACAAACCTTTTGTTAACTGATTACCGGTTTCGGTCTTTAATGACCATCATCACATGTAGATGCAGCAAAAATGGGAAAAACATAAATACACTCGCAAACTGTATACAGCTTAAGAACTATACATAGACCATAATGAAAAGTAGTAGTGACAAAATTTACATTTGTGTACTTTAAATTTGAAGTAATGTACTGCAGCCATAGTGGCATCGTCAAATGTTGAATGCGGAATCAGCACCAGTATCGTAAAATACATATAAATAACATCACACGCACGAAACGTATTGTCAGTAGTACTACTGTTTAAAACAAGCTGCCGTACACTAGCCACAAGATGTTTGTGTTGTAAGTTCACCAGATGTCGCTATGTCGGCATACACAAGTTTCCAATAATTCATTGAAACAGTGAAAATAGAGGGGGGATACAAAAGATAAAGTCTATAATAAGCTTTAAGGTATGAAAGACATTAAAGTAATAAAAAGCAATAAAAAGAAGAACGCGACAAAAGTAATATTGTTAAAAAGAGGAAGAGTTAAAAAACAGTGGTTGACATATGCTCTAGTGCCAATATTCTAGATGTAACATGTATTTTTGGTGAGGACGGCCTTCCACCAATGGAAAAGCAGGCAGTAGCAGAACACTATGGAAGTCAACTGAAGACTGGGTTGCAGGTTTCGAATCCTGCCTCGGGCATGGATGTGCGTGATGTCCTTAGGTTAGTTAGGTTTATCGGTTTAAAGTTCTAAGGGACTAATGACCTCAGATGTTAAGTCCCATAGTGCTCAGAGCCATTTTTTAAAGAATGGGACTTTTCGAGTAAAGAGGTCAAGGGTGCTATTATGGGCACCTTATGTTGAGTGCA
This sequence comes from Schistocerca gregaria, assembly GCF_023897955.1. Lineage (NCBI taxonomy): Eukaryota > Metazoa > Arthropoda > Insecta > Orthoptera > Acrididae > Schistocerca > Schistocerca gregaria. The sequence goes on from NC_064921.1 coordinate 145,327,591, forward strand.
GGAAGAAGGCTGACCTGTCTGTAGTAAAATGCGTGATTCGGTTCTATAGGTGATTGATTCTGGATGGTGAATAGCCGCTACCAGACTTTGACCTCTGAGCAGACTGAATATGTTCCAGAGTAGAATCCCTTACTTTTTCCACTTGAATTACGAAGCTGGGGGTAGGCAGAGTGTGCGTTATTATTCAGTGTATTGCGTGTGCAATTTGTGAGTCATCATGTTGAAACTTCCCGGCAGATTAAAACTGTGTGCCAGTCAGAGACTCAAAATGGGGACCTTTGCCTTTCGCTGGCATGTGCTCTACCGGCTGAGCTATCCCAGCACGTTTCTCGACCTGTCCTCACAGCTTTACTTAAGCCAGCATCTCGTCTCCTACATTTCAAACTTGCTCCCGAAAAATAAAGGTCCTAAATTCGAGCATGTGTCCGACACAGAGTTTTAATCTGCCAGGAAGTTTCATATCAGCGCAAACTCCGCTACAGAACGAAAATTTCATTTTGGAATTATTATGTTGAACTGTGAACTGTTTTGAGGTGGTTAATGTAGTGTTTACTGTGATTACAAAATGGACTTAATATTTGCATATCTTTGATGACTATTTAGTTTTGGGAAATTCTCTTACCGCCCACGACGTAACTTTACCGCATTTAATAAAGGTATTTTCTGTCTGCATTTTAAGTTACTATCGTAGGACCATTTTCTGTTTATTTGAGATGTCCATTCTTGAATAAACATTATTCAATGTAATTCTCCGTCACTTAGGTCAATTACAGATGTTGGAGCAGAACCTTTGTTATTAAATTATTCATCTAACTTTTGTGTTTTTGTGTAATTTATTAATTCGTAATGCAACCAGTGCACAGACTGTTTGACTGTAGGATCACGGCTACAGATTATTATTCGCAGCGAATTAGTTATGGAGTATGAAAGTAGACTTGCGCGGCTCGACCCTGTGGCTACATTGAGTTATTTTTCTTAAACAGAGCCCTGCATAGCCAAAGTACCTAAACTATGAATAACTACATTTAGAGATGCAACTGGTTTGGTTGTATGAGATACTGTTTGGAAGAGCACTAATATTCGCTCAAGGTAAGTTGACAGTTGGTGCAGTGGATGACAGGAGAGACTGCAAGTAGGAAATGCGTTTGCGGTCGCTCCCAGCCGAGAGTCAACTTAGTCTGCCCGTGTCGTACACTCAGTGGTGTATCTGTTAGGTAGTATCGCAGCAGGACTGCAGTAGAACCGAAATGTGGGAACACAATAAGAAATAACGAATAACATTTATTAAGAGTATGTTACAAAGCGGTACTTAACTTTTGTGCAATCTGATGTTTGGCACTTGATGTCCTGTCCCCGATACTAAATCTAAATTACTTTGCTGTCGCTTGGCTGTCTATGATTTTTTCGCTTCGACTGAATGTAATTTTTCAGACATTCTTCGTTGTCTCAGTACTCCGTAATTAGCGACTGATACGTCGGAATGTTTTGTAGTTAACGGAACTCGTAAAACTGTGGCCATAGCTTAATTTCAGGCCAGCCGTTGTGGCCGGGCGGTTCTAGGCGCTTCAGTCTGGAACCGCGCGACCGCTATGGTCGCAGGTTCGAATCCTGTCTCGGGCATGGATGTGTGTGATGTCCTCCGGTTAGTTAGGTTTAAGTGGTTCTATGTTCTAGGGGACTCATGACCTTAGTGCTCAGAGCCATTTGAACCATTTAAACCATAATTGCAGGCAGTGAAACAGACTGTTTGATTGCAAGATTTGAACTGCCTCGTCCGACTATGGGATCGGAATTGTGCGAGTGTCTGGGGCCATGTTTTGTGACCGTGAGAGCCACTACAAGACGGAATTAATGTAGTCAGTGTTTGGGTCCGTTTGGGTCCTAGAAACACTATGGGTGGACGAGCATTACGCAGAGGTGGACGTGCTGCAGAAGCAGAAAGTGGTCCCAGTTGGCGTGCACCATATGGAGGCTGCTGCTAGAAACTGAGAGACCCAGGCTTCTCTTGGTATTTGTTGTGTACGTTTAAGCCAGGTACACATCAATAACAATACATTTACATTGTACGATTTTGAGGATAGAACAACTACTGTGTAAGATGTAAATATTTTTGGTTCAATGTAGCAATCTTATCACAGAAATATACGAATTTACACAGTTTACAATGTGACAATGTTGCGACAGCTGTCAAGCGAACACATCTCGTCCTCACAAAGTAAATTTTTACTAGAAGTTTCTTTACAAAAGTATTCTTACGCCTACGTGATGATGTTGCTCAGTACTAATATAAATCATCCGATTCCGGTTCAAAGTTCAGAACTATTTGGGATGACAATCAAGTCTACGGAGAGGATGGTTAGTTTTGTGACAAGTTGAGCAAAAGATTACCCAAGGTCACTCGAGTGTACAGTGGACGCAAGTTACATCACCACCACTTCCCAGACCAAACTAATATGTCACATGAAGAAATGTTTAAGCAATGTCATAAATATTAAATCACACTCAGATCTTTCAGAATAATTACAAATAAAGGATTGTCATAAATAAATAAGTTAGTGTTCTTGCGCCAGTTCACTCATGTTAAACGACAACGAATTGTCGTTACAAACCATTTAAACAATTATTTAGGTGTGCTTGATAGAAGCCTCTTTTGGTGCTCTGCCCAACTGTGGTGTCCGCTACCACTTGCAACTGACCGCTTTTAAATTTGCAGAGCACTTGAAATCAATAATTGAATAAAGTTACTAGCAAAATAGAAAACTGTTCATTAAAGAGACAAACAAACATGACAAAATATGAGGTCTTCATGCTGTACTCGTTTTTTGTGCAATTGTTGAGGATACGCTGTTCTGATAAACATTTGCATAATGAAAAGATATAAAAAACGTAATAAATTAATAAATTAAATAGATACATATAAGTAGCTTTCACTATTGATAGCTATAGTGCAATGCTGTCATCTGAGATTCATACGCTGAAATCACATGAAGCGTTTAAAAGTTGACATCTTGGATATTCGGGAATCCAGCCGGATGTTCGCATCTTTCTCGCACGATATTTCAACAGCGTGCCTCGCTGTCTTGTCACGCTGTTGAAATATCGTGCGAGAACGACGCGAACATCCGGCTGGATTCCAAGATGTCACCAGATCGCCGGGAAAGCATGAAGAATTACGTTTAAAAGTTGTTACTTCAGAGGATCATTGTATAAATGATTATTCCCTGTGTAATATTAAATTTTGTAGTTTTAAAGACATTGAAATATTGTTGTATCGTTGTGCGCACCACACATTTATGACATCACAAATGTATTCAGATTTGCTGATTGTGAATTATTACAGATTCTTGAAGAACTGTAAGAAGCCATCTTTCAGTTTGTCTCAAAGCCCACAGTTGCTGATCATTCCGCATTCTGCTAGGCGAGCGACCATTGTCCATCTCCGCTCTGTTGGGATTTGCCCACATCTGGTCTTCATTCAAGGTTGGCCTGGAGCAGCCGCTTGGTCCGCACTGAGCCCCATGCCCAGTTCCGTTCACCTGTTGCATCAGGTACATCCCACCTTGTAGCAATTCTGGGCGGCGGACTAGCTCGCCTAAATTCGCGCAACGTTACGCTGTCAAGCACAGTATATATGTTGCTAGTTCAATCATGCCGTTTCCACGCAATTTGTCCAACAGTAGCAGCAAACCGCTGTTCTTTTACCGAGGATATTTGGCCAGTATTAATAATAGCTTTTAGTTACACCATTCCCAACAGTTATCCATCGCATGTAATGGAAAAAGAGGGAAATCCTGATATTGGCACTGTCATTTAACTCGTAACCACAATGTAATTATTTTTCTGGATGTCTGCAGGTATACCCACCGATATTCGCATTGGTTCTGTCTTTTGTCGGCACACTACTGTATTACTGCGAATGACCGCGAATATGCCCACGGAAAACTACACAGGCACAGACCTCCTCAGGGGTTCCAAGAGCACACACGTCATCTCACAAGATATACACTACTGGCCATTAAAATTGCTACACCACGAAGATGACGTGCTACAGAAGCGAAATTTAACCGAAAGGAATAAGATGCTGTGATATGCAAATGATTAGCTTTTCAGAGCATTCACACAAGGTTGGCCCCGGTGGCGACACCTACAACGCGCTGACACGAGGAAAGTTTCCAACAGATTTCTCATACACAAACAGCAGTTGACCGGCTTTGCCTGGTGAAACGTTGTTGTGATGGCTCGTGTAAGAAGGAAAAATTCGTACCATCACGTTTCCGACTTTGGTATCGGTCGGATTGTAGCCTATCGCGATTGCGGTTTATCGTATCACGAAATTGCTGCTCGCGTTGAACGAGATCCAATGACTGTTATCAGAATATGGAATCGGTGGGTTCAGGGGGGTAATACGGAACGCCGTGCTGGATCCCAACGGCCTCGTATCACTAGCAGTCGAGATGAAAAGGATCTTATCCGCATGGCTGTTCAAAAAATGGCTGTGAGCACTTGGGAGTCTACTGCTGTGGTCATCAGTCCCCTACAACTTAGAACTACTTAAACCCAACTAACCTAAGGACATCACACACATCCATGCCAGAGGCAGGATTCGAACCTGCGACCGTAGCAGTCGCACGGCTCCGGATTGCGCGCCTAGAACCGCGAGACCGCCGCGGCCGGCCGCATGTCTGTAACGGATCGTGCAGCCAGTTAACACATGGGGACGTTTGCAAGACAACAACCATCTGCACGAACATTTCGACGACGTTTGCAGCAGCATGGACTGTCAGCTCGGAGATCATAACTGATTCCCGCGCCCGGGTTCCCGGGTCTGATTCCCGGTGGGGTCAGGGGTTTTCTCTGCCTCGTGATGACTGGGTGTTGTGTGATGTTCTTAGGTTAGTTAGGTTTAAGTAGTTCTAAGTTCCAGGAGACTGATGACCATTTATGTTAAGTCCCATAGTGCTCAGAGCCATTTGTACCATTTTTTAGATCATGGCTGCGGTTACCCTTGAAGCTGCATCACAGACAGGAGCGCCTGCGATGGTGTTCCCAACGACAAACCTGGGTGCACGAATGGGAAAACGTCATTTTTCGGATGAAACCAGGTTCTGTTTACAGCATCATGGTGGTCGCATCCGTGTTTGGCGACATCGCGGTAAACGCACATCGGAAGCATGTATTCGTTACCGCCTTACTGGCGTATCATCCGGCGTGATGGTATGGGTGCCATTGGTTACACGGCTCGGTCACCTCTTGTTCGTATTGACGGCACTTTGAACAGTGTACGTTGCATTTCAGATGTGTTACGACCCGTGGCTCTACCCCTCATCCGATCCCTGCGGAACCCTACATTTCAGCGGGATAATGCACGACTGCATGTTGCAGGTCCTGTACGGACCTTCCTGAATACAGAAAACGTTCGTCTGCTGCGCTGGCCAGCACATTATCCAGATCTCTCGCCAACGGAAAACGTCTGCTCAATGGTGGCCGAGCAACTGGCTCGTCACAATACGCCAGCCACTACTCTTGATGAACTGTGGTATCGTGTTGAAACTGGGCAGCTGTACCTGTACACTCCATCCTAGCTCTGTTTGACTCAGTGCCCAGGTGTATCAAAGCCGCTATTACGGTCGAAGGTGGTTGTTCTGGATACAGTTTTATCAGTATCTATGCACACAAATTGTGTAAAAATGTAATCACATGTCAGTTCTAGTATAATATATTTGTCCAATGAATACCCGTGTAGCAATTTTAATGGCCAGTAGCGTATTTCTCCACAAATGAAGACGGGAACTTGGGATGGATTTTCTCTTGTGGATAAAACAACGAATTCTTTCTTCTCAAAAGAACCATATACTTGTTTATTCATTCACGTACAAAATTCTACTACTTATTACAGTTACGTTTAATACCAAAGCTTTCATTTATCTTTCACAAATATTCACAGTACCCTGCACTGGACGCACGAGAGACGTCCAAACCATAGTCAAACTCGACAAGTACTTTTGTGAGCATTTTTGGAGTTACGATGTTCACTGCTATTGATACGTGGAGTTGTCGATCATTCAAATTTATTAGAAGGGGAGGCAGATATTTGGAGCCTCAAAAAAAAGGGTCACATAGCGTGAAATCAGGTGAACTTTGAGACGAATGTAGCGTTCCCATCCCTGTATGTCCCTTTCAGAGATTCACTGTTGAGACAATTCATTGTTAAGAGACTATCTCACATCGTGGTGTCAGTGCGTTAGTGGCCGATCCTGTTTAATAATGGAATTTTCGGAGTGTTCTTGCAATTGTGGAAATAGTCAGATCTGCTATAGCATCGTTGAATACTTACAACTTGTAACATCATCGCACCTTTTGAACCGAAGATCGCCAGTCGCCTTTTGTTGCTGTATTACTATCATTTAATTCGACGCGTATAGGGAATGAATGAGTGATCGATTATCTAGAGAACTCCTGCCGTCAATAATATAATCAGAAGCTTACAACCGGCGCCAAGGCAAATTTTTACTTTCGATTCGCAAATTAAAATTCACTCGAAACTAACACTTTCATTCGAGTAGAAGATATTAACTGCCTGACAAAAATAGTGAAGCATTCAGAAGACACGTTCGGATGTCAAAGTAAATTCAAACTCGCACACATCAACAGCAAATAGAGGTGTTCAAAAAGTCTCTCCGCAGTTCCGTACGTTTGTTAGCCGCGTGTGCCGTATTCCGCAGTGAATATACCGAAATGAAACTCAGTGAAATACAAGTTATTAATTTATTGAATATTCATTTTTAATTACAAATTTTCACGTTAAATGTTGAAAGTGTCCCCCCTGTTGCTGAATACACAATTCAATTCGTGTAATCATGTTTCCAAACACAAGCTGTAACATTTATTCTGTAACAGAAGCAGTGAAACTGGATATTGCAGTTTTCAGTTCATCGATGGATTTTGGACGGTTTTTATAGACAGTTGCTTTCACTGGACCCCAGAACAAAAAGTCAGGTGGTGTTAGGTTAAGCGATCGTGGAGGCCAAAGTGTCTGTGAAATTATGCAATCACCAAAAACATCAGCAAGCAGTGACATTGAAACGCGAGCAGTATGCACGGTTGCACCATCTTTTTGAAAATAACCGTTCTACTATGAATGGGTACAGAATATCACTGCAGTATCGTTGTGCATCTATTGTTTCGTCGAAAAGTGTGGTAACCACAATCCGACATCTAGAAATTGCAATCCACACTCCAATTTTCACAGAATGAGGTGGTTCCTCATGAATACAGAACGGGTTTGCAGTACTCCACATACGAGAATGTTGCGAGTCATGTACCCGGATCAATGAAACCACGTCTCATCAGCGAAAAACGTTTCTTTAAGAATATCCCTTCCATTTTGTTAAACGAAATTTTTGAACCATTGACAATAATACAATCTCTTGCCATGATCAGTGGTTTTAAGTTCTTGCACCATTGTCACTTTGGTATGGGAAAAGTCCTAATTTTTTCCTTACAGCTGTGTGGGCCGTTCCGACACTAACATTAATTTGCTGGACGAGTTTTCTTACTGACTTGTTCGGACTCATGGACATTTTATCGGAAACATCGAGTAGTTTATCCTCAGACATAACGCTAGGCTTGTCGGTGCATCTGTCACCGAATTCGTACTTCGAAATTTGTTAGTCAAATCTCGCACAGTATCGCGATGTGGGAGTGTTGTCTCCGGGAAAACTGAATTAAATGTTTGACGAACTGAAATTGTGTATCTACCGCCAGTTTTGAACACTTGTTCGAAGAAAAACACACGTTCTTCAATGATTAGTATTTTAACCATGACAAAAACGAAACAAGCGAACAAAGGAGCTATACTCAAACGTTCACGTCAACATGTAACGACACACACCAGCGACACTACTGACGCTGGCTGAGATAAACGAAACAGTGGATTGCTGGGAGAGTCCACTTGAAGGGAAGTAACCCAGGCAGGCGAACAATCATACCGTACTGTGGAGATACTTTTTGAACACCCCGTATATAGACGATTGCAGTTCTCTGTTAATGGTACAATGGCCAAAAGAGCACATTAGCATTGTTTATGTTTCTGTTGCTAGAAGACGTGAACAACTTCAGATGTTCAGTGATCACTGTGAAGGACATCGATATGCCGCATAATTGTGTGAGACATTGTTACCAGACAGTTATGATATTGTGGGCCTCCATCTGGCTAGGTGGTCTGTCGAATAGTGAATTATCCAGATTTTTGGCGCATTTGGGTGTGATAGTGGCACGGTGTTGGTCATATGGGAACGCGTGGGCCGGCATACACGTCATGAAGGCTCCGACAGAACCGAATAATCATCGGAAGGAAGAATCGCCCAGTTGTGCACCAGCATATTGTATCCCGTTCACATCTGCGACTGCCGTCCGGGAACAAGTAGTGGACTCCCATCCTGCAGCGTTGGCCAGAGTCTAACAGCTGCCGGATTAAGGATTTACCGTCCCATGCGTCATCTATCGTTAATACAACACAAACGTCGGCGTTTGGAATAGTACCGTGACCTGGAAGTATGGACTGCTGATTAATCGCGTCGCATTGTGTTCAGCGACGAATTGCGGTTCTGGACAAGACCGGATAACTGTCACCTACGGGTATGACTGCGACCTGGGGATAGGTCCCCCTTTTCTAATGTTTTGAGAGACTCCTGGCAACAAGGTATTGGGAGCCATTGGATATGATGAGCCGTGGCGTCTCCAGTTCAGTCTTCCAGCCGCCTTCTTTCACTGGCGCCCCAATAGGCGGCGCGAATTTAACGTGCAGTTTTCGTAGATGATCGCCAGCTCACAGAGCCTGAAATAGGCCGTCAATGGGTTGTGAGATGAGAACGGGCAAGAGGGGCTCAGCTTAAGGGTATCACGCGTGGTCTTTCGATTTCAACGGTTCCTTTAGCCGTTAGTTCTGTTTGTGCTGGGATGGACTTGTCACTTCTTTGGGTAGTGGTAATCACATTGCTGTATCGACGGTGTCCTCCTACGGCCGTCACTGGATATACACTTCCGTGTTAGCCCATGCTGTCCGGACCTGAACTTACAGTTTTTCCCTCGCCGTTTCCGCGTATGCGAGGATCATTACTGGAAAATTTTGCGGTCAGTATTGCTCGCGGTCTGATATCTGTGCCACTGCTGTCGGTGCCTTATGGATCACTGGAACATTTTAATATATTGTGGTTCATCTTGCCCGCAACCGTTTTGTACACTTGCATTTATGTCATCTGTGGTAAGTTTGGGTGTGTTTATTGACTGTCCTTGCGTGTGTAGTAAAGTGTACCGTCTAAGGCGCTGCAGTCATAGACTGTGCGGCTATTCCCGGCGGAGGTTCGAGTCCTCGCTTGGGCATGGGTGTGTGTTTTTGTCCTTAGGATAATTTAGGTTAAGTAGTGTGTAAGCTTAAGGACTGATGACCTTAGCAGTTAAGTTCCATAAGATTAAACGCACATTTGAACATTTGAAAGTGTACCACTGAGACCTTTATTTGCTGTGGATTACCAAGACCATAAGCCCTGCAGCACTCTCAAATTCAGTGGTTTACTAGTGAAACTCAACTTTGCCTCTTGTGCATAGCAGTTTGCTGTGTGAGCTTCAGTGTTTAATGAAGTTCTTCACTCAATTTTATTAACTTGTTCGTGAGCCGTGTGGCATAATTCCTGTTCACTGAGTTTGAGATTTTTTACATTTTGTAAGGTTTGTAATTTTACCTTTTAATTATTTTAAAGGACATTTGCTGTCTTAATATGTGCATTTTGAACTGGGTGGTTGTCAAGCCATAAGACTAATTCAAGAAAATATTATTTCTAATGCCTAGTTACTAAGTATTGAATTGCAGGGGTATGCCTAATCATTTTGAAATGTCCCCTTAGAAAAATTAATGAATTTCTGTGCTGATAAACCTCTCACATTATTTGATTTTCAAACAGCTGATCAGAACTGAACGTACTCAGACATTTCTCTCTTTATTTATTCTAATCTCCACTAAACTGACACACAATACTTTTAGCGCAACGCAAACTGACTTTCAAAAATCCCTACAAAAGAATGGCCCTGATTAACAATAACCTATATCTTTCATGAATGACTTACCACACAAAAATCTTCGTTACTCCAACTACTGCAATACAGCCTGCGCCAATCCTGCCAGCTAAATAAAAGATCCTAACTACTGGAGTCACTAACTACTAATAGGCATAGTTACCAAATGAAAGATTTTGATGGGGAGCAAACAATGTGTTTATCTTAATAGCCTTCAAAAGTCATTATATATATATATATATATATATCAGTTCATGACATCCAGTCTCACAAATTTACTGGCTTTGATGGACATACGTCCATATCATGCTCTCTCAAAATTCCGCCATCTCTCTCCCCATATCAACCACTGCTGGCGGCTCACCTCCAACTGCGCAACGCTACTCGCTGTTAACAGCCAACTGCGCAACACTACAATAGCGAACAACAATGCAATCCAGCCATAGACTGCACACAGCACAGCCAGTGATTTTCATACAGAGCGCTACGTGGCGTTACCAAAATAAAAACCCAAACAGCCTACTTGCATAGCCCCCATGCTCCCCACAAAAAAATTTGACAAATTGTTTTGGGCAGTGGCCAATACAGATTTGAATTTTTTTATAATTACAGTAACAAATAATTCAAATGCACACACTTACTGATACAATGTTGGTCAAAAGCTAAAATTTTCTCACAGTCCATAAAGACAGTCCTGATCATTCATCACAGTAAAATTGCAGTGTTTTTCTCAAAGTTCATCGCAGTAAAAGAAAATGCACACGGAAGTAGTGGATTTCCATGCAGTCTTGAAGAAGTAGTGTTGTCCTTCCAACGGAAAGACAGTGCTGACTCTTGACATGCAGAGAGGTAATGGGCCACAACAGAGCAAGCCCACAGCAGAGTCAGTCGAAGGTTTGAAGAATATTGGTAGGTAGGTCATCACAGAGCAAACCCAATGTAGTCATGGTAGAGAGTATGATACTGGTGGGCCACCAGAGGTGCAGACCCACTGCAGTCCTTGTAGAGATGGCCAGCAGCCATTTATTGCGACTGTGCAGGTGCCCAATCACCATCGAAAAGTCTTGCAGACAATATAGGAAGTCCATAACCACCACTTGTGCACTCACAAAGTTTTTGAACTGTCCTTAGAAATAGGAATGCTGTTAACCAGTCGCTTGATGAATCATTAACACACGTGCAAACACTAACAGTCCTAACTTGTCGCATATTTTGCATATACTATGACCAACAGACATCGCGCACTGAAATGAATGCTTACAAGTTACTTGATTTGATGAACTGGTGTTCACTAGAATTTTATTTTTACGACATGAGAATACAATTACCAAGGTACAAAATACAGCATTAAAGATCATAACAATGCAGATAACATTTGTGGTAATACTGGCTTTACAAAAGAATCGAAATAACATATACATCAGTGTTACAGGAATTATGACATAAGTAAATACATAAAAAGTCAGAATAACTTTCGAAACATCACCTTCACACGTGAGCATTACAACAAAACAGAATAAATAATGTCTAAACATCTTTACAAGGTAAATAACATATTATAAATGGAAATTATATATGAGGATAAAAGTATTCCTCATCATAGTGAATGTAGCTGAGTATTAGAAAAATTCTACCTCATAAGTCTTATCAGGTAAACACATAAAGACAGGAAGAACACAAATACACAAGGTACACAGACACATAGTGGAATAACAAGAAAGGACAGGACAGGATTTGTTTTCAGTGTTTCGTTTGGTACTGCAGTCCAACCCAAAATTCATTTCATAGATGTTTCCTCTTATTTAACCTTTCTTTTATACCTTGTCAATGCATTTCTTCCAATTCATCACAACTTATTCTCTTATATAGACTACCCCCTCTTAAGCTAACTTAAATCTACTGAACTCAGATACTAATCTAAGGGACGAGGCAAAGAGCCTACTTACAATTTATTTGTTCTATCTTCTTGATTCAATTAGGCACCCAACATCTATTTCCTTTAGTCAATTTTTTTTGTGAGTAACATTTGCTACTTTATTTTATGATGGATTCATTTACGCTTTAGCAGTGATCGTTTAAGAAGGTGGCGATTGTTCTTCACGTAATTTGCATTTACGGAGACTACATCTCTCCTAGGTCGTGACTGTTAGCAGCAGTCATTACCCTTGTGAATTGCGAGCCCGACATTTCGGCGGCTGCCGTCCGCGGTGCCTGTTGCTCTTGTGCCTCCCGGCCGTGGTTGAGGGATGTCCGCTATTGCTGTATAGGAACTGGTCCGCATTGACGGCTTGCCTTCCGTAAGTTTCGCCTTCCCATTCTTAAAGCTCTCATGCATTTGCTTTAGCTTCAAAATTTACTGCCTAAAGGCCTATATTTGAGAGATTTTGTAATTAAATTTTGAGGTAGTTCTTTTGCCAGTTCAAATGTTTGTGTGTATACTTGGTGTACTGAGGAAAATGTTTAATTTATGATTGCCATCTCCTTCCATTTCTATTTTTTATTATAAACTGCTATTCGTTGCTTGATCTTCGCTAACGCACTGCTTCTTGGACTCGGATAGGCGCGCTGGCCCCGGATCGAATCCGCCCGGCGGATTAACGACGAGGGTCGATGTGCCGGCCAGCCTGGATGTGGTTTTGAGGCAGTTTTCCACATCCCGCAAGGTGAATACCGGGATGGTCCCCATGTTCCGCCTCAGTTACTCGGCACGCAGACATCTGAACTCTTTCGCACTATTCCATGGATTACACTCGACGCAGACAGTAGGGGTACACTAATTCCGTCCCGGGGGTACGGGGTGGCGGCAGGAAGGGCATCCGGCCACCTCTTAAACATTAACATGCAAAATCCAATTAACGATGGCCGACCCTGCGTAACTGCGCGACAAGGCTCAAGCTATAGAATAGAATTCTTTGCTTGAGCTTAATTTCGGAATTAAACCTGTGAGGACGGGGCGTGAGTCGTGCTTGGGTAGCTCATCCGGTAGAGCACTTGCCCGGCACTTGCCCGCGAAAAGCAAAGGTCCCGATTTCGAGTCTCGGTCCGGCACACAGTTTTAATCCGCCAGGAAGTTTCATATCAGCACACACCCCGCTGCAGAGTGAACATTTCATTCTAATTTGTCATTGTTTAGGTTCTAAGGATGTTTTTGTTAGAAAAGACTGTGCAAGAGTTATCTTTTACTTACTTACTGTTTAATAGATGTTTTAATATGGTTTATTTTTTTCTCTGTTGCTGGCACTGATTCCTTGGGTTACCAAGAATTGAGAGTTTAGTTATATCAGTCTGTGGTTAAAATTTAAAAGGGCTTATTTTCATTTAACAGCCTCTTATGTTCAGAGATATTTGGTGATTATTGTATTTTATTTCGTGCTACCATGTGCGCTGTAAATAAATGCGATCATTCAAAGGGAAAATGATGCAAGAACTTTGGACCCACAATTCCATGATATTCTTTTCCTATCGCAACCTGTATCTTCAGGTTTCATATAATTTCAGGGCACAGTTGATTGGGGGAACTCTGACGGCACAACGGTATGTCCAGGCATCCTGCATGCTCATGTGTCACCCCTTATGTGACATAATCACGGTGTCATTTTTCAAAAGGACAAGCTCATCCGTATGGCACGTGTCTCTATGAATTTTCTGCGTGATGTTGAGGGACTAGCGTGGCCAGAAACATAGCCACATTCGTCCTCGATAGCCCGATAGAACATGTGCGGCACTATATCGGGAGTGAACTGTGTCATAGTGAAAGTTTACGCCTATAAGCAACCAGCTACAGCAGTTTTGGCCCAGTCTGTTTAGCGGACAATGCCACACTGATAAGAGCTCGATTCTGTAAACACATATCCTGTCAGCCAGTGAATTTTCATTTAGTTTCCTCCTCCGCTTCTGGTGGTTTCACTTTATTCGTCAGACAGTATTGTCTTGTGAAACCAGATTAATCTGTATGAAACAGCATGTATATTAATAATCAGAAACAAACACAACGCATTAGTATACCACACGAAAGTTTTCTGACAAGCAAGCCCTCTGCTAGCGTTGATACATGCAAAACTACCAACGTGATGAATCATGGACGCAGTGACGGTTCACATTCCTCCACAATATGCCAACGAAGATTCTGTGTATCTTGTACTGCGAATTTTCAATAGGGTCTATACATTAAAGAATAGTGAATTTAAGTCCTGAGAACGTCGATGACAATGAATGCCTACATCTCTTCCCAGGCGCTCACGATTAGTCGCCACTGCAACTACTAAGAGCGTTCTAGCGTCCAGAATCGGTAAGAAAAATTTCTGGATAACGCGTTCTTAATAATTACAGAAAGTCATAGTGACACTGTTGAAATTAACAACTAAATTGTCATTTTATTAAGACTGGTAGTTAGGTTTTCGTTTCAGTTTTTAGCAGTAAAACAGGCACGTACAGTGATGTCTGCCAGTTGAGGTTTACCTCTCCAAAGCTTGGATAACTGAAACGATACTCAATTACACTACTGGCCATTAAAACTGCTACGCCAAGAAGAAATACAGATGATAAACGGGTATTCATTGGACAAATATATTATACTAGAACTGACATGTGATTACATTTTCACGCAGTTTAGGTGTATAGATCCTGAGAAATCAGTACCCAGAACAACCACCTCTGGCCGTAAAAACGGCCTTGATACGCCTGGGTATTGAGTCAAACAGATCTTGGATGGCGTGTACGGGTACAGCTGCCCATGCAGCTTCATCACGATACCACAGTTCATCAAGAGTAGTGATTGGCGTATTGTGACGAGCCAGTTGCTCGGCCACCATTGACCAGACGTTTTCAGTTGGTGAGAGATCTAGAAAATGTGCTGGCCATGGCAGCAGTCGAACATTTTCTGTATCCAGAAAGGCCCGTACAGGACCTGCAACATGCGGTCGAGAGTTTCCTGCTGGAATGTAGGGTTTCGCAGGGATCGAATGAAGGTTACAGCCACGGGTCGTAACACATCTGAAATATAACGTCCACTGTTCAAAGTGCCGTCATTGCGAACAAGAGGTGACCGAGACTTGTAACCAATGGCACCCCGTACCATCACGCCGGGTGATACTCCAGTATGGCGATGACGAATACACGCTTCCAATGTGCGTTCACCGCGATGTCGTCAAACACGGATGCGATCATCATGATACTGTAGACAGAACCTGGATTAATCCGAAAAAATGACGTTTTGCCATTCGTGCAACGAGATTCGTCGTTGAGTACGCTATCGCAGTGGTCCTGTCTGTGATGGAGCGCAAGGGTAACCGCAGCCATGGTTTCCGAGCTGATAGTCCATGCTGCTGCGAACGTTATCGAACTGTTCGTGCAGATTTGTTGTTGTCGTGCAAACGTCCTCATCTGGTGACTCGGGGATCGAGACGTCATTGCACGATCCATTACAGCCATGCGGGTAAGATTCCTGTCATCTCGACTGCTAGTGATACGAAGCCGTTGTGATCCAGCACGGCGTTCCGTACTACCCTCCTGAACCCACCGTTTCCATATTCTGCTAACAGTCATTGGATCTCGACCAACGCGAGCAATGTCGCGATACGATAAACAGCAATCGCGATAGGCTACAATTCGACCTTTATCAAAGTCGGAAACGTGATGGTATGCATTTCTCCTCCTTGCACGAGGCATCACAACAACGTTTCACCAGGCAACGCCTGTCGACTGCTGTTTGTGCATGAGAAACCGGTTGGAAACTTGTAAGGTGTCAGGCAAATCCAACACCTTCCATGAAAACCCTGACATGATAAGCAAATCCAGTAGTATGTCACATAGCTCCGAATAAATCGTGACATTAAATTAACCAAAGTAATACGAGTAAGGAGTGAGCAAATGGAATACCACAGACTAACACAAGAATGTCTAAATGCATGTCGTACCTTCCCACCGTGAGACCGACGCAGTTTCGAGGGGAGAAACGAGAACAGAAGCCGAGAGCAGAACCGTGTTAAGCTAGAAGGCCATACAATAAGGGACGGACTGGACACCCACGTCGCCAGCTAACGACTGGGGCACACCACCCGCAAGTTTTAGCGTGAGGCTGTTTCGCGTCTCTGTTACGTCAAGGACCACCCCCAGCCCATGTTAAAAGCTAGAGCCCTCCAAAAAAACAGTATAGATGTTACGATAACACAAAAAGGGCCACTACCACCCGCAAGTTTTAGCGTGAGACTTTTTCGCGTGTCTGTTACATTAGGACCCCCCCCCCCAGCCGATGTTAAAAGATAGAGCCCTCCAGAAGAACAGTATAGATCTCACGATAACGCTAAAAGGACCACACCAGCTGCAGGTTTTAGCGTGAGACTTTTTCGCGTCTCTGTTACGTTGCAAACTTTAAAAACATTGCTCCACCACGAAAAATATAACGTTTCTCATTGGATAGACAGAATTTTTGTAGGCGGTGCTTAAGCTTAACAATGAGACCCTGATTGGTCAGATGGAAACACAGCCAGATAGTTTTTTTTAACCAATTTCGGTAAATTGTGGTAAGGAGAAGTTAGGAAGAGAGTTGGTTCCGAGACGGCGAGCTGGATGGCTGCTGCGCCGGCCGCCGCCCCCTGGCGGACACCGACAAGGTAATAAACGCACGCGATGCTGCATAACAGCGCATAAAGCTTCACTCAGAACTGCAGAAGTCTCTTCTGTTACACTCCCTTTTTGCGTAATACTAGTGTCGATCGTAAATTAAAGCTCATGGTGTTCACATTTGCCACTTGAAGTTCTCTGTTATATAATTATTGAGAAGCCACATCAGCCACTGTAATTTACAAGCTAGATAAGTTATTAAAGATAATTGAGGGTCGCTGTAGAACATTTTGATAGTTTTCTCTTTTGTGAAACTTAATTTAAACCTAGATGATAGATGTGATATGGCATAGGTCATCATTCGATCCATTGTAGAACTTGGAAACCCATTCAGGGAATATTCGTTCACATTTTTGTTGAACGCAGTTGGTTTTTACCATCCTGTATTAAAACACTTCCTTTTATCAATAGTGCAACTTATAAACAATGTTTTGTGAGTAGAATATTATTTCCAATGGTAAACTTAACTACTTTTTCGACGTTATTTTACCAGCTAACTAAAAATAGGAAAGCCTTGAACCCCTTCCACTAAATTTAGTTAGTATTAAGATTGTTTTACAGGGAGTGCAGTGGAGCGGACGCTGAGATCATTTAGTATTTGGTTATATCATCGCTAGTCTCACTGAACTCTTCTGAATTATACATGTCATGTGTGGTCTGGCGTTTCCTTACCAGCAACAGGTTCCAGGTTTAAACTAGTCAATTCCCTAAAAAACGCGCTCAGAGCGTCGTTGCGCGAAAGTGGTAAGGAGACACGATATAAAACAAAGAGACACCACCATGAATGTTTAGAAACTTTCCTCATTTCAGCACATTGTAAGCTTCGTCACCGGCGCCAACCTTATGTGAATGCTCTGAAAAGCTAGTTATTTGCATATCATAGCATCTTCCGCCTGTCGGTTAAATTTCGCGACTGTAGCACGTCATCTTCATGGTGTAGCAATTTTAATGGCCAGTAGTGTAATATACGAGGATGAGTCAATAAATAATAATTCGCAAATGCCAAAATACTTCATGCCATTTTGACTCCGTGTGGCTCTAGACGGCGCCAGCTTAGGTCTGGTGGAAGATAGGCAATCCACAGTTAGTGGATTCCAGCCAATGCAAGATGGCAGAGGAAGCTACAGAAATGTACCGAACTAGAATTGAGCACCGGACTAGAATTGAGCATAGTTGTGCGATTTTGCGGCCCATGGTGTATTGTTTCCTCAGTCTTCGTTGGATTTGTCAACGTTCAAACATCGACTGCACCCAAATACAGACTTTTACACATTAATTACCTTCATTGGTGGTAGGACAGACATATCTCCGTATTTTAAGATAATTTTTATTCGTTTCAGGGTAGAGTATTTACCATGTCAGTGGCTTGGAGATGTACCAACAAAAATGCAGTTCATGTTATGTTTCAAATGCAGATAATAAATATCAGTGTAAATGATAGTACTATGAGATGAACAAGATAGTCACACTTACGTCCAATAGCAGCATTTTGATTATGCTGTATTTTTCGAAAACTGCGAGTGTATATGATCGCAGGCATGAGCTGAAAGTGTAGCAACGACTGCGAGTGACTACTATGAGGTCATGCATCACACATCAGTTTACTACGCGTGCGTGATATGTATGTGCGTTAGCCCATGGTTTCTCCACGTGTTATGTCCGCAGCTCGTGGTCGTGCGGTAGCGTTCTCGCTTCCCGCGCCCGGGTTCCCGGGTTCGATTCCCGGCGGGGTCAGGGATTTTCTCTGCCTCGTGATGACTGGGCGTTGTGTGATGTCCTTAGGTTAGTTAGGTTTAAGCAGTTCTATGTTCTATGGGACTGATGACCATAGCTGTTAAGTCCCATAGTGCTCAGAGCCATTTGAACCATTTTTCTACGTGTTATGAAGTACCCCGTTATCAGTCCACATAGCATACATGACGGTAACATGGGTTGCCTAACTATCAGGTAACCACCTGTTCGCTTTACTCGTAAACAACGTTTCTTTCTGCGCTAACCCTAGGGATTAGAGTTTATTACCAAAGATATCTTTATTTTAATATCTCTTTGTATGCTGCTTCCTAACCCATCCTATAAACTTGGTTCATGTTCAGGATTTCAAAGCTGTAAGCAGCGGTGTGAACACCTGTTTCATGCATGATAGGCTGCAATCTCCGTAATGACATATTGTGTGATAACGACTCATGCCGTTGTTTCGATGTATGTCAATATTCATTGTTTCTCCGCAAGAATGTTCTCATTCTTCTTTGAGAGACACATTTAAATCCCCAGCTAAACGGTCGCCCACCCACTCTAAAATCGCATTAGATTTTTTCGACCGTTCCGTTAGTTCG
Organism: Schistocerca gregaria; assembly: GCF_023897955.1. Taxonomy (NCBI): domain Eukaryota; kingdom Metazoa; phylum Arthropoda; class Insecta; order Orthoptera; family Acrididae; genus Schistocerca; species Schistocerca gregaria. The sequence continues at coordinate 145,346,616 of NC_064921.1, forward strand.
TACTTGTGCTAATGTTCGAAAACAGTTCTTGCTACCCAGTCAACAAGAGCCAGAGGAACATTTATGGGATAACTAAAACAGGGTAAAAAAGCTGATAAATCGCTCTTTGTTATCCACGTGTCGACTTCTGAACTGAATAAGAAGTATCTTTTCAAGAACATGAAGAAAACGGAGGTAAAATCTGTGTTACGGTACCTAAAAGTTTTCTGTTGAATTAATAAAAGCTCCTGCATGGATTAATAACGGTGATCTGATTCCGCATCTAGAAACCCTGTTAGAAAAAATCAGTAATAGCACCTTGCAACTTGGAACTGAAAAGCTAGAAGTTTGCAAGCCATGAAGTCGATATGTGCTGCCGGGAAACTTCTACTTGCCACGCAGTACGTCATGCAGGCGGTACAAAATGGAACAAACAGGTTTCTAAAATTTGAGAGACAGCTGACTGAAGTGACGTCACAGTTCCGTAAGTGTGTTGCATACAAAACTACATTAAATAAGTTTTTCACGTCTTGAGAAAGCAATTCTTTCCGTTATACTGTTCCGTCATCTGAGAAAGCAAATTTTTACAAGACCGCACGACGCTTTTCTAGTACAGTCGTCTCAGGCACGCATGGCTGTGTAGCTCGGACGAGCTACGGCCGCTACTACGACTTTCTAGCTGACGCTCTAGGCGTATCCGGGCGCAGATGGCATACGAAAAATCTCTCAGAAATTCTATGAGAAATTGGTCTGTGACAATTAAATATCTCTAGTTCTTTAATTAGTTGCTTATAAGTTTTCCAATTATTATTTTATTTCTAATAGAGGGCTGAAGCCAGCGAAACTGGAGAAAAACCATCACACTACTTCAGTAAACTTGTCTAAAATAACGTAAAAACGTTGCTGAACCATAGTCCTTCACCTCCAACAAAATATGTTTCTCATTTAGTGTGCTTTAAAATATTACATATTCAGTTACAAAATTATGTACAGCATTACTTATTCCTTAATTGAAATATCTAAATTGTTCTCGCAGTTCTAACAGTTAGTTAATGTACCATGTTTTTAGTTTTATATTGGAAAATAACATTTGCTTAATAGCTTGCAAATAATGAATATATTCTAAAACGGCCTTTAGGAAGATATTTTCTATAGAAATCCACAGGAAGGTTCAACGCTTTGATGTCATAACCGACATTCTCGCCAAAGCGAGGCGCGAGTTGAATGACATCCGCAAGACGTACGTTTGTGAGAGTTTCACATGGTTGTGTGGATGTTCTGTGCGGTGTACTCGTATGAGCGTACGGGGGGGGGGGGGGGGGGGGAGGAGGTGGCGGGGGGGGGGGCGGGGAGGAATATGTAGAACACCTGTAGCATCAAAATCACCATCTTAAATGTTCTCTATTTTAGGTTAATTCTTTCTCGAAACTTGTCGGACTGTTGCTGGCTCATGTGGTGCAGTTAGTGGTCCCTCTCACAAAGATAGCTAACTCATTAATTACCCAGTAGGTTTACAGTCGAGATGGTGACAGCGCAGCAAACAAAAGGCGTTTTGTATTTAACGTTTCAACAGACGCAGTTCAGTTACAACGGTGCGGAGAGTTTTCATGGGGTCTATGACACTATAACCCATACAGCTCAGCGCTTTCGACGATGACAGAAGTTGTTTTAAGGACAGATTGTTTATGGATGGGGAAATCCACAGGTCGCCCTCCTGTGCTTGTCTAAGACGTATACAGCATTTAAAAGAGTTGTGCACGCAGCCCACAGACGTGTACTCATCTTGCCAGCCAAGGGGTAGCCATGCCTCATATGTCTGATGCGTGTTATGCGATGACGTTTCAGTTTGAAACCATAAAGTATTAAATTACTACAAGCCCCACGTGACGGCGATAAGCAACAAAGTGTAGAATTTTGGAAATCCATTTTGGCGTGGAGGTGCAAGATAACAAATTTCATTCATGTTTAGTACTACTTTAAAAACAGTCGTAGGTTGCGCAATATACTGTATTATTTTAAGAGCAACGCGTTTGGCCCGGACATTTCATCATGAGGTTATGTTCAGAAATTAGAAATTTTCTGCCAAAAAGCATCCTTAAAGAATGCGAGATAGCATGAAGTTGCCTTATGACGTCCTATCCGGGCGATACGCGTTTTTCTTAAGATAATAAAGAATATTGCGCAACCTACGATTCTTTTTTCAATAGTAGGAATAAGTTTCTCTACCACCACCCCAATATGGAATGGAATAATTTTCATGTTTTGTGTTCAGTTAGGCGGCTACGTTCCATTCAGGTGGAAAGTGAACCACCAGAAAGTACAAGTATGGGGAACACAATAACCATGCACTGTAGTCCAGAACGAAAGGGCTAAACCACATACGGTTTGTGCAGATTGTGAAGGCATTGCTAATTACGCATACAACATTTTTTTTCGTGATTTTTTTTAGATTTCTATTCTTATTCTTTTGTTCATACGGACATTTCTAATTGTGATTGTGATTAGGTTTTTAAATGTAAGGATGTAATTGTGATTATTTCGTTTGCTAATGGATGAATATGTTTCTTGCTTTGTACCTGTGGTAAAGTTTGTAAAGTTCTCTTTTGGAATATTATTAATTGTGAAAAATGCAGTCAATAACATTTATGAAGGTTTATGTAATTTACGATGACGATATAACATCTATAGACAGGGGACAGCGATAGTGATATCGAGAGTCGAAAGGTTGTTGCTTAGCAGAGGGGATGGTGGATGGCGTGTCTGTGAAGCGTGCGCGAGGAAAATAGTACTGTGTTTCATGAAACGCATACGTAATTGTATGGACAATGATACCGAACTATCAGATTGTTAATCGTCTTTACTACTGCGGTATGTTATGCCATCGCCAACGAACTTTAAGAGCAAATAAACCGGACTGTGAAAGTGCCACTAAGATTACTTTGTTGTGGCCAACACGAACAATGCTTTTATGCGAATAAACTTTGCTGGTATTGGTTCTGGGTGGTGTAACTGTTGTATATCACATTCTATCAAGCCGTGAAAGTGAATACTAATTAACTGTGCAATATAAATGGCTTTCAGTGACGTTGTCGATGTTTGAAGTGCGAGAGCAGAGTGGACATTGTTTGCGGTGTGCTTCACACACAAGAACAATTCTATGAGCTGTGTATTTGTGGCTAAGACTATATGAATGTGACGAACCGTGTAATTATGGACGATAGCGTCACGGACAGTGCATAAAGTGTAAAAACGAGCGATGTCTACGTCATGTACTTTGAAAGAGAGGACATGTCAACAACGTTCGTATACTGGCGTCTTGTGGTTTGTTAATCACCACAGGGTTAATGATACAGCTCTGCCTGAACTTTATTTGCGTTTCGCCGGAGAAGATTAACCAGCGGAACTGTCTGTATCCTGCTCTCATCATCGTAACCGGCCGACATCGGGCTGCCTAACGCAACGCTTCGCATGCAACAAAAAGTTAAGGGATTTCGCCAAACGCTATCCCCTGACCTAGAAACTATCTTTCTCTGTTAAAAGTATAAGAATTACAGACTCTATTTAATTAAATTCTTCGTTTAGTTTGTTTGCTTTCTGCTAACGAAAATAAAATTACAATCAGTGAATTAAATGTTGCCTGATAGTCATTGTTGAAACACGAGTAAATATAAACTTCTTCCTCTCATTAGGACTAATTCTCCTTGCATGTCAAAATTATTGTAGTTATTTTATGTAGTTTTACGTATTATTATAAGACTAGATATATGACAGTGACTAATAAGAGTATTTTGTCGCGAAATATGGCTTCGCGCGAAAATTACGTCGACCGCCATAATTGCTTGCGTTCTGACCAATAACGTAAAAGCTGCTATTTCCGTATTGGTACTTTTCCTGACGTGAGCGGGAATTATAAATGTCAGCTGTCAAATCTCGTAGTGACTGTTTACCCAGTAATAAAAGTTTTTCATATTGTATTGCTACGAGTCGTAGTATTAAGAGACACTGGTTATACTCAAAAGTGGGTAGATGTATGGTGAAACCCCCCAGTGTTCATGCGATTGTTAACAGTATTGTGTGTGATTCACGAAATTTTGTCACTTTTTCTAATTCCTTTCAGATATTGTCTTAGATGTTTCAGAGAATATATACACAATTTTGTCGGATCAGGTTAATTTCAGAGCAGTTTCTCGTGAACATTAGAGTTTTCAGTTCATAAACAAAGTGGGATCGTGACCAATTGAAAAGTATAACAAACAGTGTGGTTTTCCGACTAGAATTTTGGATGACTCCACAGTTCAGATTTTGATAATCACATAATATGGAGTGAGAACATGGCGAAAATTTAAGTAATCAGCCAAACGGAGCGTCTTAACGCTGTTACGTACGGGTAACAGTATTTCTTAAAAAACAGTAAATCTCCTCCGACGCCGATTCTCTAAGGACTAGAACTCACACGTATAAAATAGCTCCACATGGTGCCGACTGCTTTACAAATGACTCAATGGGATAAATATTTGACGTTAAGCATATAAGCGAAAAAAGGTTTAGAAAAGCTTGTTGTCGCTAAGTGCTCTCAGAATCTAGCAATGGATTAACGTAGTCTGCCTAGTTTGAGCGGCATTTTAAGGAAAACCTGGTCCATCTGCGAGATGAGCGAAGCAGAATCCTAACGGAAAGGCCTCGGGTTCGATTCCCAGTCGTGTAGGAGGTTTTCTCCGCTCGGGTGCTGCGTGTTGTGTTGTCTCTGCATTCATAACGTCATAATTGACAAGAAAGAACCTCAAAAAACACTATTGTATCGCTGTATGGGTACGAACAGAAAGCGGAGAGAGTGAAAAAAAAAAAGCAGAAGTTAGTTTTTCACTAATTTCATGGTTTGTGGCGTCATATATCCTGCGCTATATGTCGCACAAAGATATAATTTTGCAGAACCATTCTGTGATATATGGCGCATACTGTCTGCAAAATATGTTGCGAACAGTTTTAGTAGTTAAGACATACTATATGAAAATGTCATCACTGATGCTGAAATATTGGTGCAAGGAAAGCGCAGATGTAATAACCAACAAACCGGGAGGGGAGGGGGGGGGTTAATCTATAAAAAGTTTCATAAATTTCAGAAATCATGTGTAAAGTTTGTTGGAAGTGGCTAAACGCTCTCATACTGAAACACTGCATGAATATGGCCTCGATAATTGGCGCGCCGTCGGTTAACGCTGCACTAATATACTCGTATATTCAGTGTCCCTAAATGGAATCCTTGCCTTATGTCTACATCTTTTCGTTCAAGAATTGGCTTCTACATCTACATCTACTGCTACATACATACTCCTTAAGCCTCCGTTTGATGCGTGGCGGAGGATATTCTGTACCCCTACTAGTCATTTCCTTTCCTGTTCCATTCGTGAACAGAGCGAGGGGAAAACGACTGTCTGTATGCTTTTGTAACAGTCGTAATGTCGCCAATCTTATCTTCGCGATCCTTATGCGAAATGTACGCTGACGTTAGTACAACTGTTCTGCAGCCAGCCTCAAATGCTGCGTCTCTCAAGTTTCTCGATGGTGCCTCCCGAAAAGAACTGTCGCCTTCCCTACAGTGATTCACGTTTGAGTCCCCGAAGCAACTCCGCAGTATTTGCGTGTTGTTCGAACCTACAGGTAACAGTCCTTGCAGCCTGCCTCTGAACTGCTTCGATGTCTTCCCTTAACCGTCCTGGTGCGGATTCCAAATACTCGTGCAGTACTCAACAAAGGGGCGCACTAGTACCCTGTATGACGTCTTCTTTACACATGAACCACACTTTCGTAAAATTCTCCCAATAAATCGAAGTCGACTATTCGTTTTCCCTACTACAATCGTTACATGCTTATTCCGTTTCTTATTGCTTTGCAACGTTACGCTTGTATACTTAATCAACATAACTGGGTCAAGGACCACACCACTAATGTTGTATTCTAACAGTGTGGGCTCCTGCCCATCTGCAGTAACTTACACATTTAGAGCTAGCTATCACTCACCACACCAACCAGGAATTTTGTGTACGTCGTTTTGTATCCTCCTACATCCATTCAACGCCGACACCTTCCCGCAAACCTCAGCATCATCAGCAAACAACCTCAGATTGCTACTCCCTCAGCCAGATCATTTGTAGCAAATAACGATAGTCCTATCACACTTCCCTGGCGCATTCCTGATCGTACCATTGTCTCTGATGAATACTTGCCATTGACCATAACATCTTGGGTTCTGTTACTTAGAAAGTCTTCGAGCCACTCACCTAACTGGGAACCTACTCCGTATGCTTGTACCTTAGTTAATAGCGGGCGCCGTGTCAAACCTAGGAAACACAGGAATATGGAATCCAGCTGTTGTCCTTCATCCACAGGTCGCAAAATATCGTGTGAGAAAATGGCAAGCTGAGTTTCGCCTGAGTCATGCTTTCTAAATCCGTGCTGATTTGTGGTTCAAATGGCTCTAAGAACTATGAGACTTAACATCTGAGGTCAACAGCCCCCTATACTTAGAAATACTTAAACCTAACCAACCTAAGGACATCACACACATCCATGTCCGAGGCAGGATTCGAACCTGCGACCGTAGCAGCAGCGCAGTTCCGGACTGAAGCGCCTAGAACCGCTCTTTCACAGCGGCCGGCGCAGATTTGTAGACACAAGAACCTCAATCACAAGGAAATTTATTATATTCAAACTGGGAATGTGGTGGCTAGGAAGCCGGCATTCTCGGATCGCTATATAAACAAATAGTAGTAATGTATTTTATTACAAAAGTAAAGTAAAACTTAACTTTTGCAGTTACAGAAATGTGTCGCAAGCAAAGGGCAACGTAAAAAATAAACAAGCTTCTTTAGTACAGACAATTCTAAGTCTGCGCTACATAGAGAGTACAAGGGAAGTGATCCAGTACAAGTGCCTAATCTTGAAGCTGCTACTGAAGTGGGCCGTCGCCGGTCTGTTGCGGCGCTTATGTCCTCTTCACATAGGGGCCGCTGCTGTCACGATGTCGTCCTGGAGGGAGATCCGATAAGCGTGCGATTGACTGACCACTCCTCACAGCCATCTCTCCTCTATCGCTCCCGACTGACGTGCCGGCGCGTGACTTTACGGCGTAACAGGGAATATGTTCAAGGATTCTGCAGGAAACCGATGTTGAGGTGTCAGGCAGAAACAGCGAGGGGTTTGCTTGTGATCCGTGGATCTTCTCGAATGAGAGTGTCCGCACGTTCCAGCATTGCAGGAGTCAGAGCTGAATGTGACCGGCTCGTACACAGGAGATCGCACAGCTTTGCGCCACCCTGTTGCTATGATGACAGATGCCTCACCAGACGACACACCGCGATTTTGTTCAGTGCCAGCTCACCGCAGACATTATGCAAGCACCTACGAATATTTACGGTGCTCTGGTTTTCCGCAAAAGAAACTCAGTGACAGGTCTCTCCATGGAGCGCACCTCTGTTACAGACGCCTTTTTGAAGACTACGTATAGCGACGCTACGTATCGGAACTTCTTGAAACTATACGGGCTTGAGGGGAATATTCCACAATGCCTCACAACAAATGCCGCACAACAAATGCCGCAGTTTTTCAACGGAAATTGGCTGACAAAAGACAGTGTTACAGTAGTTATTGAATGCCCCTCCTAGTAACTCTCTTATTGACCGTCCTGTGTGTGTAGTTATCTAGAGCATGCATTCAAGTAAGAACTGTCAAGAAAGCTTGTATGTGCCGGCCAGAGTAGCCGAGCGGTTCTAGGGGCTTCAGTCTGGAACCGCGCGACCACTACGGGCGCAGGTTCGAATCCTGCCTCGGGCATGGATGTATGTGATGTCTTTGGGTTAGTTAGGTTTAAGTAGTTCAAAGTTCTAGGGGGCTGATGACCTCAAATGTTAAGTCCCATAGTGTTCAGAGCCAAGCTTGTATGTGGTGCTATGGCCGAGGTACAGCAGTTTTTTTTCAGTTTGTATGTATTTTAGATTTTTGAAAAATTTGTCCTTATTTTGATGGGCAGCACCCTGTAATTAAGTTATTCCAGCTGTTTTACGTTATGTGAATATTCTTACGGTCCGTTACCCGTTTTTGAATTTGTTCATCGATATCGCAACGTCTTGGAAATTTGGGCTTATTCAGAGACTATCATTCATTGCAGAATAATGTTGTAAGCTTAAAAACAATATCATTTTTAAAACTGCGGAAATTCATTACAATTTTTTTTCGTATGTTAATATTGTAAGTTTTAGAGGTTATAATCGCTCACAGCTCAACCCGGCCCCACAACTCCTTATTATGGCACAGGATAAAAGATTGATGTAGTATCTTGTGTCTGGCACACAAGAATAGTAAATGGCTTACGTCTCCTTCTTCATTGCATAAACCACATAACGGAAATTTCTTCAGTCCTATTCGGAACAGATGGGGGAAATCTGGCATGGGTTAAGCACGTAATCGTTGTTATGAATCGTCTGCTTCTATTCGAGTCGTTAAACGAGGGAGTGCATTCACAAGCGTTTCGCAGAGTGCATTAAAACTCTCAGTCCGCTTTCTGTGCACGTCTCTCGAGTTAAAAATTTGAATGCGGACCTCGTTTCTGCTATTCGGTGATGTGGCGGTGGTGAGGACTGGCGAACAGAGGTGGCGCAGCTACCTGACGTCAGAGGCGGCTCGCCAGTTATCGGCATAATGCACCCCGTTTAATTAGCCACCATTCACTGCGCGGCCTGTGTGAGCCGGGAACCCACACACGCCGCGGAACAAGTTACGTCACACGGCAAACCATAGCCCCGCTGCGAGGTCGAACCGTGAAACGGAAAACTAATTGCCACGATAAACGTATTAATTATATAATGAGATAATGGTTAACGAATAAACAGCGTTAAACTCACAGCATCAAAAAAATCGTTTCATACAACAGCGCCTGTAACTCTCTCGTCTGTTAAACAGATATCTGCATATACATCTACACTCTGCGAACGACTGTGAAGTACATAGCAGAGGATACGTCCTACTGTTGCGGTTATTATGACTTTTTCCCTTTTGAATTCACGTATCGAGTGCGGGAAGAACGATTGTTTAAATGTCTCTGCGCGTACTGTTATAATTCTGATCTCGTCCTCACCACACATATGGGAGCAATATGTAGGGGGTTGTAATATATTCCTAGACAAATCGTTTAAAACCGCTTCTTTGTTAGTAGACTTTCTCGGGATGGTTTTCCTTTATCTTTAAGAGCCTGTTGGTTCAGTTTCTTCAGTATTCTGCGACATTCACCCACAGATCAAACAAACCAGTAACCATTCACGCTGCCCTACTCTGTTTACGTTCAATAGTCCTTGCTGGTCGTAACTGCTAAGGGTCCCACACACTTTAGCAAATATTCTAGGACGGGTTGCACGAGTGACTTTTAAGCAATCTTCTATGTCGACCGATTTCATTTCACTCGTTCGTGTTCTACAAATAAACCGAAGTCTGCTACCTGCTTTACCCACGACTGAACTTACGTGATGGTTCCATTTCACGCTCCTACTGACTATGAGTTATTTAAGTCTGCCCGGTTAGCCATGCAGTCTAACGCACGGCTTTCCGTATTAGGAAGGAGCGCCTGATGCCCTGCACGAATCCGCCCTGCGGTCTTATGTCGAGATCCGGTGAGCCAGCCAGTCTCTGGATGGTTTTTAGGCGGTTTTCCATGTGCCTCGGCGAATGCGGGCTGGCTCCCCTTATTCCGCCTCAGCTACACTATGTCGGCGATTGTTGCGCAAACAAGTTCCCTACGTACGCGTACACCACCATTAATCTACCACGCAAACATAGGGGTGTCACTCGTTTGGTGTGAAAGGTTCCCGGGGGAGTCCACCGGAGGCCGAACCGCACAATGACCCTGCAAAAGTGGTTTGGTGTGGGGCAGCGGAGGGATGAAGTGGACTGCGGCAGTCGTAGGGTTGTGGACCACTGCGGCTGCGGCGGGGACGGAGCCTCTCCGTCGTTTCCAGTAGTAGCAGTAGTATGGTATTCTGCCTTACGGCAGGTCTTGTCATGGGTTAAGGCTCTTCCACTGCTGTCTGTCCATGGTCCGTCTTTTCATTTCTGAATATTTGCCTTCTTTGTATTGTCCAGCATTTGATATCTTCTTTTTCCTCTTCCCCTTTTACCCTCCACCATTCCTTCTATTCCTTCCTGCAATAAGCAGTCCCTCCTCAAACAATGTCCAGTAAGGTTCCGTTTTCTCTTTCTGATGACTTTCAGCATGTTTATTTCTTCTCCAAATGTTCTTAATACTTCTTCATTTCTTACTTGGTCTTCCCATTTCACTTTTTCCATTCTTCTCCATATCCACATCTGTAGTGCCTCCTATCTCCTTTCATCTTTCTTCCTCAATGTCCAGGTCTCCACACCATATAGTGCGACGCTCCAGATGTAACATTTGGCAAGTCTTTTCCTCAGATCTTTGTTTAGTGGTCCACAAAGTAATTTCTGTATCCTCTTGAATCCTTCTTTTGCCATTGCAATTCTCTTCCTAATTTCTGTTGAGCAATACATATCATCCATTATTACACTTCCTAAGTAACTGAAGTTATTCACTTTCTCTATTTCCTCTCCCCCTATTTTCATACAGCATTTTCTCCAGTTTCCTCTAGTTACCATGCTGTTCGTTTTCTTCTTGTTAATCGTTTCCAAGCCCCCGGTTAACATACAATACAATACGATACAATGAGGTATTTATATGAGTTTACTGATTCTAGTAGTGGCTCACTATCATATTCATAGATTACTATGGTTTTTTGTTTAGTGAGCTGCATAATTTTACATTTCTGAACATTTATAGCAAGCTCCCGATCTCTGCACCACTTTGAAATATTATCAAGGTCTGAACATTTGTGGAGCTTCATCTACATCTACTTCGACATGGATGCTCTGCAAATCACGCTTATGTGTCTGGCAGAGGTTTCATCGAACCACCTTCACAATGATTGTCTATTATTCCAATCTCGAACACCTCGCGGAGCAAAAGGAACACTCATACCTTTCCGGGCAAGCTATGATTCCCTTATTTTATTATGACGACCGTTCATCTCTATGTAGGTCGGCGTCAACAAAATACTTTTGCATTCGGAGGAGAAAGCTTGAAATTCGTGAGAAGATTGCGCCTCAACGAAAAACGCCTTTCTTTTGATGATGTCAATCCCAAATCCTGTATGTCAGTGGCACTCTCTCCCCTATTTCCTGAATTTTCTCGATGCTCTCCGTTAATCCTGTCTCATAGGGATAGCAGACAGCGTAGTATTAATCAAAAGAGGACGTACAAGATCCGTTGCATCTTTTAAGTGTTTTGCCAATAAAACGCAGTGTTTCTTTCGCCTTTCCCACAACATTTTCGGTGTATTCTTTCCAATTCAAGTTTTTCGTAATTGTAATTACTACGTATTGAGTTGAATTTACGGCCTTTAGATATGACTGACTTATCATGTAACCGAACTTTAGCGGATTCCTTCGAGCGCTTACGTGAATGACGTCGCCCTTTCCATTATTTAGGGTCAACTAGTAATTTTCGCACCATACAAATATCTTTTCTCAATCGTTTTGGAATTTCTTTCGATCTTCTGATGACTTTACTAGACGATAAACGACAGCGTCATCTGCAAGCATCCTAATACGGCGTTTATATAGATAAGGTACAGCAGAGGGCTTGTAACATCAGCTGGTGGAACGCCAGAAATCACATCTGTTTTACTCGATGACTTTTCGCCAATTACTACGAACTGTGACCTCTCTGATAGGGAATCACGAATCCAGTCGCATTACAGATGATATAAGCACGCAATTTCACTAAGAGGCGCCTACGTAGTGCAGTGCAAAAAGCTTTCTGTAAATCTAGAAATACAGAATCAATTTCAAATCCCTTGCCAGCAGCTCTCAACACTTAGTGTGTGTAAAGAGCTACTTGTGTTTCATAAGAACGATGTTTTCTAAATCCGTGTTGATGGTGTATCAATCGAGATAATTCACAATGTTGAAACACAATATAAGTTCCAAAATCCTGCTGCATATCGATTTTAAATATACGGGCCAGTAATTTAGTAAATTACTCCTACTACCTTTCATGAATATTGGTGTGACCTCTGCAACTTTCCTCATTGTACTTCTTTTTAGATAGCTACATCATCAATGAAAAAACGAAAAATATGAGATTATATTAACCCTCGCACCGCACACTGGAGTCCTAGGGACCCCAGCGTAATTTTTATTGTATACTAGAATGAGTATGTTGGCTACAATTTATTGAAACTTGTATATTACGTTGGAAACACTGCCCACAAGTATGCTATGGTAAACGTTTGCGTTGTTATTTCGGTAGTGTCAAGCTGTAAAGATTGTTGAACGTCCGGGGGGGTCTTGATTATCCCAGAGTGCGTTCCGTGTAGCTCATTATGCTGATTGAATATAATAACTTGGTAAATATACAATATTGAAACATTTATTGTGTGTAACTTATAACTGTTTCCTTTCAATATAGCCCTATGTTATTTTGTTTTATTTTTCAGCGACAAGAGTAAATGACTCATAACAGATGACAACATATATAATGAACTTATGGACGAGTTGGACCAGGACGACGATTTACTTGGAGATCTAGAGTCTCATGAAGATCCTGATTTTGTCTAAATACAGGAACCATCAAGTGCAGAAGAGAGTGGAGAACACGATGATGACAGCCATGGTAATTCTTCGAACCCAAATATCCTTCTAGGTAAGAATGGCTGTAAGTGGTCTTCAACCACACCATCTAAAGGAGGAAATTTTGTTACTCACCTCCCAGGACCAAAGGGTCAAGTAAGTTCTATTTCTAATCCAATTGAAGCATGGCAGTTGTTGGTGGAAGGTGAAATGCTGGACTTGATTGTCACTTACACGAACGACGAAATTACTCGCAAACGTTCTTCAATCAGAAACCCTGAAAGTTACCATAACACTACAAATATTGTAGAGCTAAGACTCTTGTATCTCTGCTCACACAAATTTAGAAGAACTTTGGCCTCCTAAATTTGGCAGTGCGCTGTTTCGCCCTAGAATGTCACATAGGCGATTTCAGTTTTTGATTAGCTGTCTAATATCTGATGACAAAGCAACACACATGTGAAGAATACAAGAAGAAAAATTTGTACCCATTTGGGACATTTGGACTAAATTTATTGATAACTGCAAATCCCTATACACCCCTTTCAGATACTGTAAAATACACGATCAGCTAATGGTCTTCCGTTGCAGATGCCCATACAGAATATAAATGACTTCAAAGCTGGACGAATATAGAATTAAGATTAGGTGTTGAATGATTCCTAGTCTTATTAAATGCTAAACGCTATTCCATACATTGGCAAGGTAGTAAGAGAGAAAAATTATGCTGTCCCATCTTACTATGTGGAAAAGTTATCAGAACCCATTCATGGCACTAATAGGAACCTGAATGTTGACAACTGGTTTTTGTCAGTTCCTCTTTATCGGACATTGATTGAAAACATCGGTTGGGAGCGGTAAGAAAAAATAAACCTGAAATATCACACTCATTTTTAGGTTCTCAAAAGTCGCAAAAACACAATTTGCCTTTGATGTGAATAAGGTGCTACTGTCATATGTACCAAAGAAGAATAAAGTTGTACTCTCGCTGTCTACCATGCACTACTCAAACGACATCGACAAAACACCAGAAAAACCTGGAATGATAATTTCATACAAGAAAACAAAAGGTGGTACTGACACTTTTGATCAGCTGTGCAAAACTTACAGCACTGCACGTGCAACCATGAGATGACCTACGAGGTTTTTGTATGGCATTTTGTATCAAAGTGGGATAAACGCCATGATTCTGTTTACCCTTTCCAGCACAGAAGCAAAGAAGCCACGAAGGAAATTTCTGCATAAACTGGCATGGAACTTAATTGCGCTTCACCTAAGTGCTAGATTGAATATACTTATAAAGGAATGTGAAGAGAACTTAGAAGAAATATTGCAAATAGATACTGTGCCACCAGACAGACCAGAACCTTTAACCAGCAAAGTGAGATGTTCACTATGTTCAAGGAAAAGGCACAGAGAAACAAAACTGTGTTGCCAGGATGGTAAAAGGGCGATCTGTGATGAACGTAGAGTCCTAATTTGTACCGAGTGTGCTCACTGACAGTGCAAATAGTGACTTATATATTAGGTACAGGTTTTCACTTGATTCAAATATACACTCCTGGAAATGGAAAAAAGAACACATTGACACCGGTGTGTCAGACCCACCATACTTGCTCCGGACACTGCGAGAGGGCTGTACAAGCAATGATCACACGCACGGCACAGCGGACACACCAGGAACCGCGGTGTTGGCCGTCGAATGGCGCTAGCTGAGCAGCATTTGTGCACCGCCGCCGTCAGTGTCAGCCAGTTTGCCGTGGCATACGGAGCTTCATCGCAGTCTTTAACACTGGTAGCATGCCGCGACAGCGTGGACGTGAACCGTATGTGCAGTTGACGGACTTTGAGCGAGGGCGTATAGTGGGCATGCGGGAGGCCGGGTGGACGTACCGCCGAATTGCTCAACACGTGGGGCGTGAGGTCTCCACAGTACATCGATGTTGTCGCCAGTGGTCGGCGGAAGGTGCACGTGCCCGTCGACCTGGGACCGGACCGCAGCGACGCACGGATGCACGCCAAGACCGTAGGATCCTACGCAGTGCCGTAGGGGACCGCAACGCCACTTCCCAGCAAATTAGGAACACTGTTGATCCTGGGGTATCGGCGAGGACCATTCGCAACCGTCTCCATGAAGCTGGGCTACGGTCCCGCACACCGTTAGGCCGTCTTCCGCTCACGCCCCAACATCGTGCAGCCCGCCTCCAGTGGTGTCGCGACAGGCGTGAATGGAGGGACGAATGGAGACGTGTCGTCTTCAGCGATGAGAGTCGCTTCTGCCTTGGTGCCAATGATGGTCGTATGCGTGTTTGGCGCCGTGCAGGTGAGCGCCACAATCAGGACTGCATACGACCGAGGCACACAGGGCCAACACCCGGCATCATGGTGTGGGGAGCGATCTCCTACACTGGCCGTACACATCTGGTGATCGTCGAGGGGACACTGAATAGTGCTCGGTACATCCAAACCGTCATCGAACCCATCGTTCTACCATTCCTAGACCGGCAAGGGAACTTGCTGTTCCAACAGGACAATGCACGTCCGCATGTATCCCGTGCCACCCAACGTGCTCTAGAAGGTGTAAGTCAACTACCCTGGCCAGCAAGATCTCCGGATCTGTCCCTCATTGAGCATGTTTGGGACTGGATGAAGCGTCGTCTCACGCGGTCTGCACGTCAAGCACGAACGCTGGTCCAACTGAGGCGCCAGGTGGAAATGGCATGGCAAGCCGTTCCACAGGACTACATCCAGCATCTCTACGATCGTCTCCATGGGAGAATAGCAGCCTGCATTGCTGCGAAAGGTGGATATACACTGTACTAGTGCCGACATTTTGCATGCTCTGTTGCCTGTGTCTATGTGCCTGTGGTTCTGTCAGTGTGATCATGCGATGTATCTGACCCCAGGAAAGTGTCAATAAAGTTTCCCCTTCCTGGGACAATGAATTCACGGTGTTCTTATTTCAATTTCCAGGAGTGTACATTAGTTCCATCTTAGGCGTTTTTTCACAAATATGCTACAACAGTAATTGTTAACACCCTATGCCAAAATATCACGTAAAAATCAAATAATCCATTGTATTATATTACATTCTATTACTTTGTACATTCAAGTTAAGACTCATGTTGAATTCATACAATTATATATATATATATATATATATATATATATATATATATATATATATATATATATATATATATACTGTAGTGTTGCCACGTGGGTAGCCGCGTGGTTTTAGTCACCTTGCACGGTTCGCGCGCGGCTGCCCCGTTGGAGGTTCGAGTCCTCCCTCGGGCATTAGTGTGTGTGTTGTCCTTAGCGTTAGTTAGTGTGAGTTAGGTTAAGTAGTGTGTAAGCCTAGGGACCGATGACCTCAGCAGTTTGGTCCCATAGGAACTTACAACCAACTTCCAAATTTCAGTACAGTGTCGAAGTGTAACATTTTCCAAATTTGCAAGCACCGTATGTTACTCATTGTAATAACTAAATAAAGTCAAGTAAGACATTCTGTTGCATTACACACATTCAAATATGAGACAGTTAAATGTAAAGAAATACAAAACATTATTTATTAATAATACTACGCACATTTTATGAATACCATGTGTTACTCATTGTTGTAATAAAAAAAATCACTACAGTTAACTACATAGTTATTTACAACGTCCATTATACATAAGACAGTGCCATGTATATATTAATGAGCTTGGAAGACATCATATATGATAACATTTTGCTGGGGTCCCGTGGACCCCAGTGTGAGGTGCAAGTTAATTAATATCAAGTGTGCGGTGTGTGGGTTAATACTCTACGTAAGACTTAATACCCAACGTGAAGAGAGAGGGAGCCAACACACACTTCCGTGTGTGCGCCCGAAGTTCTCCATCCACGATAAGATGCTACGTCCTCCCTACCAAGAAATTTTCAGTTCAGTCACAAATTTTGCCCGATACTCCACACGATCGTACTTTCGATAAATAACGTTGGTGGTACTGAGCCGGCCGCCGTGGCTGAGCGGTTCTAGGCACTTCAGTCCGGAACCGCACTGATGCTACGGTCGCAGGTTCGAATCCTGCCTCGGGCATGGATGTATGTGATGTCCTTAGGTTAGTTTGGTTTAAATAGTTCTACGTCTAAGGGACTGCTGACCTCAGATGTTAACCCCCAAAGTGCTTAGAGCCATTTGAATCTTTTTGTAGGTGGTACTGAGTCAAACGCTTTTCGGAAATCGAGAAATACTGCATCTACCTGACTGCTTGGCCTTCCTGATGAGTTGTGAGAAAACTAAGAGTTGGCTTTCACACGATTTATATTTTCACCTCAATGTTACATACGATGTGAAAGAAAGCGTTATAGCATGAACATATCGAGCGAAAACTACTGAAATAATACTCGACTATTTCCATACCTGTTGGGTACTGTAGCGCAGAATTTGATGGAGTGGAGTTTTCGGCTGGATTGTGCTAGCTTGCCAAGTTTTACAGCAGCATTTATTTATCAACATATGTAGACATTCATTGCCAGAGGGAAAAAAAGTATAACGGAAGACATATTTTGGAATACAACCAGAAGTAACTGAGGATGTAGGTCGCAAGTGCTAGGCTGGGATAAAAAGGTTGGTACAGGACAGGAATTCGTGGCAGGCCGCATCAAACCAGTGTGAAGACTAACGACTCAAAAAATTACATAATCATCCTCTCCAGCTTGTCCAGTCATGATGTGGGGAGCTACTGGATATGACAACAGGACTGAATTGGTAAATGTTGAACGGAGGCTGAATACTCACCAGTACGTGGCAAGAACGCTAAACCCTGTCGTCATGATCATGGTATCAAATGGCATATTCCATCAGGGTAAGGCCAGACCCCACACTGCAATGTCTTGAAGAATATGCGGACTGGCTTGACCAGTCTTCTGATTTGTCACCCATGGGCCACATATCTCCCGCGCAAGTACGGAAGACAGAGGCATTAGTCAGGCAAGTGTCGTAGGCATTCTCCGTCGACGTAGGTTCCATCCGAATCAGACCTCTCTCTCCATCAAGATAATGACAATCGTCTTAATTTCTGTACATGGGTATTAAGAGAGGATACTCGAGATTGTTTAGTGATGAAGCCATATTTAGCAATCATGGCCACGTAAACCGCCGAAACATGCACTATTGGGCTGTTGATAAGCCCGGTTGGCTTCGTCGTGTGGAATGTCAGCGTCCACGGAGTATAAACATGTGTTTTTCGTAGATGGGTCATTGAACGAGCACAATTATCGCAGTCTCTTAACAGATCAGCTTCCACGGATGCTATAACATGTTCCACTACATAGGAGGAACCCATGGTACCAACATGATGGCTGTCCAGCCCATAGCGCACAGAGTACTACAGTATGTCTTCAGAAATAGCTTTCAAATCGTTGGACTAGATGCAGAAGACCTGTAACTTGGCCGGTCCGTTCCCAGGATTTTACGCCTGTAGACTATTTATTATCTATGGGGTAAACTGAAAGATGTTGTCTACAGGGGCATACCACTACACCAGATAATATGAAATGACGTATTGCTGGAGCCTGCACGAACATCTCCATTGAAATGCAAGCACGTGTACAGCATTCGTCCTATACCAGACTGGAAGCACGTATTGCCGTAGCCGGTGGTGGTCATTTTGAACAAAACCTGTGATGTTCAATCGTCTCATTACTAGTCAGACCCCACATAACTAATGTACGTACTCGTGCTGGTCTTGTGCTACCACAGGCTTTGCACAAGTGGGAACTTTTCAAAATACGATACCTCGTAAACGTCTTGCATTAGAATGCTGCAAGAAACGAGGCTGACATTCTAATTCTCGCTACTTGTAGTTTCTTAATGTCAAATGGCATTATTTCATTTGAAAATTTTATGTTTGAAAAAAATGATTTGTAAGTATTATTAAAATCTGTATTCTATGAGGTCCCCCAGTTATGCAAAACACGGTTTTTTTCTCAGTACCCAAACATGTTTCAGCCACCACTGTGCAATCATGAGTGGGTGTCCGTCTTACTTAATCTTCACACTTGGTGTGCATGACTTTTCAGGACCTGAAACATGTTTGGATACTTGATAAAACGGTGTTTCGCATAACTGGCAGACCTCACATCCTACAAATTTAACCCCAAACACGGTCAACACAAAGAGCTGAAAATTCAAATCATGAATATTGTTAAAATCTGTTGATAATAGGACCCCCTGACTATGCCTATGAAAATCTATCAATTGCACTTTCCATTTCCCCAACACTAACAGTGCAAGTTTTAGGTGGTTCACCCTTTATATGCAGACTGAAACGTTATATTAAGTTATACTATTCTCAGTAGATTTATTTTTACTTTTTTGCAAACGATAAGTAACATTGGACCAACAAAATACAAACACACGTTATTATGGACTTTAGTTTCAGACACAGTTTTATCGTAACGTATTAGCACAGGAACTGTGGTAGATGAGACAAGAGTTGGAGGCGGAAGTAATGTTCACTCGTGAGTCGTGCTTGGATAGTTCAGTCGACAGTTCACTTGTGCAAGATAGAAGAAAGTCCCAGGTTCAAACCCCAGTCCGGCACACATTTCTACAGGATCGCCAGCCAGTCAAAGGATATTTGGTATTATTTGCAAAATTTTATTCGAACTTTGTTTTTCATTAAGTCCTTCAGGTACTCTCCGAGTAGACCGCCACATGTGCATATGTGTCAAATCAGCCTGTCCTTCAGGGTACAAACAGTTCATTCCAGTAAAAGCCGCTGACAAGGAACTCCTTCAGCCCTCTGCTGAATACACTGACGTACGCACAACACCGTGGCAACCAAACAGGAACGTGGGAAATGACTCACGCATGTGGTCTCTGGAGAGCCCTGATGGACGTAGCGCAGTTGCCTCTCTCCCTCGAGTCCTAGTACGGAGCCTTATGTCGTCTGCCTGTGCTTTGCCTTGGTTTTCAGCTCTGAGGCAGAGCGGACTCTCTCTGGTGTTCAGTCTTCAGCCAGAGTTGATGGCTCCCACCGTCCAGCGCTGGCCCTGCCCAGCACGACTTGCCATCATCCACACGAACGTCAATCGCGACCTCCCCCGTTCCCTCCTCCTTTATCATGGCAGTCAAAATTTACCACCACCCATGACGCGAGACCTTTCTTTAGCCCAGTACACAAAAAAATGTATCCCAAGTTCAACGACTTTAACTCCTTTACTTTGCCACCTTCCTTCTGCCGCTCGCCCATCCCGCTGTGTCCTTTACATATTTTTAATTGGCCAGGAAGCTTCAAATTACCACACACTCTGCTCCACAGTGAAAATTCATTCTGGAAACTAGATTTGTCCACGCACCGGATAGCCAACCCATAATAAATGTTCTTCTAACACTCTAGTATGCACATCTGTTTCTTAAAAACATAAATCCTTAAAATATTCTGTGCATGAAGATGCAGATTTCTAGTCATTTTTTTTAAAAAAAAGGATATTTTTCAGATTCAGAAGCTTAAAACTTTCTTCCTATTGACTGAAAAAACCTTTGGTATCAAATATATGTGAAATGTCCACTATTAACGAAAAAAAGTTCTGGGACCAACAATTTAATTCTAAAACAAGTTTTTGGGTTTTTGTCGAAAGTCGCCTGTGAGGTTTATGGGGCCTTTTAGAAATTCTCAATTCAATAAATTAGTCTTCATTTATTTGCAAATAAACCTAGTTGGTTTACAGATTTTATATAGAGAAATCAGTGATGAAATGTCGTGTGAACATTCTCAAGTCTTAGATCAGTTTCATAGACGGCGTAACATTTTCACGTGAATCCATCTCTGTGTTTCAGAAAATGTTAATAGAAAAATAGTAGCAGACTGGATGACAACGCAGTTAAGATGTGACTCAGCAGAGGCTTCTAATACTGGGCTACTTTCTCTATAGATTAATGGGGATGTTTACTTTCGCCTCTGTCAGCCAGTTATCGACCTCAATTATCATCGAATTAGGGGACACTTCTTCTGGACGTGTTCACTGTGCGAAAGTTTGCGGCCATCTTGCTCTTTGGATGAATCGATGAACTTATCTTCAAAGTGCTCCTTGACTGGCATTCCACGTCATGGAGCCCACACCTTCCACCGAATAAGTTGAAATGTAGTTGTCAGGTGTGCTTCTGTCCAAAAATCAACCAGATTTTTCAATAACAACTGCAACACTAGAGACTCCGAAAATATAAAGTAGTCTTCTTTAAGTGGCAAGGCAAGTATGTGGTCTCATAGACGTTGAGAAGAATACATGTCAAGTAGTTGTGTTTCTGTCTGATATGAAACTTCGACGTATATGGTCTTAATAAGAGCAGTAGGTACTCTTAGTAAAAAAATTCATGAGCTGGTCTGAGGCACAGATGTAAAACATTCTCGTCGTATTGACTCCAACAATCAACAGCGATCCTATTACTTATATGATGTAAAACAGTGGTCTGTTATATGTCTACCTGGATTGTAACCAATCTCAATACCCCTTTTACCAGACTGCCTGTGACAGCGATCAAGCAAATTTAGATGGGGTTATAAATCCGCGATTATTAGTAGTGAGGTTCCAAATCAGATCTCGCCCCCATAGAAAGCTCCCTAGGGCTGATGGGAACACTGTTCTAACATCTGACACATTCCTCGTGCTCTCAGGAAACACCTGGAGTTGCTACCTTGAAACACAACCATGCACAATAGTCTGCCATCCTTCCAAATAAGCAATGATGTCTGCATAATTTTTTTAATATGTGTTCGACAAACACACTGTTTGGCAAGAAGACTGAAGCACCAAAAAGGGGGGGGGGCAGAAAATGAAATGAATCTTCACGCGTTGAGAGATTATGTGATGTTATTTCGGCGATTACATAATCGAGTCAAATATGGTTAAAATGGCTCTGAGTACTATGGGACTTAACTTCTGAGGTCATCATTCCCCTAGAGCTCAGAACTACTTAAAACTAACTAACCTAAGGACATCACCCACATCCATGCCCGAGGAAGGATTCGAACCTGCGACCGTACCGGTCGCGCGGTTCCAGACTGTAGCGCCTAGAACCGCTCAGCCACCCTGGCCGGCAATCGAGTCAAATTTACGAAGAACTCGGCAGAATCGTCCCACACGTTACTTTAAATACACTCCGGCCTGTTGGGCAGAGTGTCTTAAAGTCGTTGTACCTCATGATTCTGCCAACGGTCGTGTCAAAGGGGGCGGAGGAAAGGACAGAGGTTCAGGGCACTCTCTTGTCCTAGGGATGGGAAACTGCACCTGAAGGCGGAAGAATGAACAAACATCAATGGCTTGAGGATGCAGAAGTTAATGGAAACCCATGCATTAAAGACACGTAACGTGTATCCACAGGACTTGTGGCCTGTAAATTAGGAAGTGTCATGATGATCTCTCCTGTTACAAAAGATTCCGGAATAGTCCCCTATTCGGATCTCCGGTAGGTGACTGCCAAGGGAGAGGTTACCACGAGACAAAGATTGAATAATCAACGAAATAATAACATTCTACGAGTCGGGGCGTGAAATGTCAGAAGCTTGAACTTCGTAGGGAAACTAGAAAATCTGAAAAGGGAAGTGCAAAGTGAAGTGAAGTGGAAAGAAGATAAGGATATCTGGTCAGATGAATACAGGGTAATATAAACAGCAGCAAAAAACTGGAGTAGGATTCGTTATGAACAGGGAGGTAGGACAAAGAGTGTGTTACTGTGAAAAGTTCAGTGATAGGGTTATTCTTATCATAAACGACAGCAAACCAACACCTACAACGGTAGTTCATGCTGACGTCGCTAGCTGACGATGAAGAGATAGAGAAAGTGTATGAGGATATTGAAAGCGTAATACAGAATGTAAAGGGAGATGAAAATCTAATAGTCATGGGAGACTGGAATGCAGTCGTAGGGGAAGGAGTAGAAGAAAAGGTTACAGGAGAGTATGGGATTAGGAGAAGGAGCGAGAGAGGAGAAAGATTAATTGAGTTCTGTAATAAACTTCAGCTATTAATAGCGAATACTCTGTTCAGGAATCACAAGGTGATGAAGTATACTTGGAAAAGGCCGGGTGATACTGGAAGATTTCAGTTAGATTACATGATGGTCAGACAGAGATTCTGAATTTAGATACTGGATTGTAAGGCGTACCCAGGAGCAGACAATGACGCAGATTACAACATAGTAGTGATGAAGAGTCGGCTGAAGTTTAAAAAATTAGTGAGGAAGAATCAATACGCAAAGAAGTGGGATACGGAAGTACTAAGGAACGACCAGATACTCTTGAAGTTCTCTAACGCTGTAGATACAGCAATAAAGAATAGCTCGGTAGGCTGTACAGGTGAAGAGGAATGGACATCCATAAAAACGGCCATCACAGAAGTTGGGAAGGAAAAGATAGGTACAAAGAAAGTAACTGCGAAAAAACCATGGGTAACAGAAGAAATACTTTAATTGATCGAGGAAAGGAGGAAGTACAGAAATGTTCCGAGAGACTCAGGAATACAGATATACAAGTCGCTGAGGAATGAAATAAATAGGAAGTGCAGGGATTCTAAGCCGAAATGGCTGTCGGTAGAACTGACTCACCATACAGGAAAGTCAAAACAACCTTAGGTGACATCCAAAGCAAGGATGCAACAGGAATTCCAGTGTTAAATAAAGACGAGAGAGCGGGTAGGAGGGAAGGATACATTGAAAGCTTCTATGAGGGAGAAGATTTGTCTGATGTGATATAGGAAGAAACAGGATTCAATGTAGAAGAAATGGGGGACGTGGCATTAGAAGCAGAATTTAAAAGAGCTTTGGAGGACTTAAGATCAAATAAGGCAGAAGGGATAGATAACATTCCCTCAGAATTTCTAAAATGGGTGGTGAAAGTGGCAACAAAACGACTATTCACGTTGGTGTGTTGAATGTATGAGTCTGGCGACATACCATCTGACTTTGCGAGAAACATCATCCACACAATTCCTAAGACAGCAAGAGCTGAAAAGAGCGAGAATTATCACACAATCAGCTTAACAGCTCATGCATCCGAGTTGCTCACAAGAATAATATACAGAAGAATGGAAAAGAAAATTGAGGATGCTCTATAAATTAAGATCAGTTTGGCTTTAGGAAAGGTAAAGACACGAGAGAGGCGATTCTGGCTTTTCGGCTAATAATAGAAGCAAGAATGAAGAAAACTCAAGGCATAGGATTTGTCGACCTGGAAAAAGCGTTCGACAATGTAAACTGGTGCAAGATGTGCGAAATTGTGAGAAAAGTAGGGATAAGCTATAGGGAGAGACGGATCATATACAATATGTACAACAACCAAGAGGGAATAATAAGAGTGGACGATCAAGAACGAAGTGCTCGTATTAAAAAAAAATAAGACAAGGATATAGTCTTTCGCCCCTACTATTCAATCTGTGCAGCGAGGAAGCATTGACGGAACTAAAATAAAGGTTCAGGAGTTTCAAATAACTTCCGGGAATTCAGCCAGGTAACACTTTCAGCGACCGCCGATATTTCGGCGGGAGAACACCCCGCCATTTTCAAGGCAAACTGCAACGGACATGCGGCGTACATGCAAATTAAATACCTCGGTTTTCGGACAGAAGCAGGAAAGATAACACACACACTGAACACTAGTGCCACCAAAGATGACCAAAGTCAGAGCTATCGATAGTGAGGCTATGAATTCGCAGGTGAGGCAGCATTGACTCTGTCCCTCTGTTTTTTGACAAGGGAGAGAGCCGGATTCGAAATAGAGTTTAAACAGAAACCTCCATCCCTGTTAACGAGGTTGCTCGCTAATTTAATCTCAACTGCCTCCCTAATAACACTGTCCCAATAGTTGGACGTGCATGCCAATATCTCGGTGTCATTATATAACATGGGGTGACCAGTATCCAAGCAATGTTCGGCAATAGCAGATCTATTTGGCTACTGTAATCGTGTGTGCCGTTTATGCTCAGTACACGGTTTTGATAGTTTGACCAATATATGCCATGCCGCAGCTACAAGGAATACGATATACACCCGCCTTACGCAGTCCAAGATCATCCTTAACGGAACTCAGAAGTGCTCTAATTTTAGATGGAGGTCGGAAAACATATTTCACATCGTATTTCCGTAAAATACGACCGATCTTGTTGGACGTGTTTCCTACGTAAGGCAAAAAGGCAGCAGACTTAGGTGTTGACTCAGAATTTTCATCAATCACCCGATGTACAGTTGGTCGATAGCGCAACGCACGTTCAATCTGTCTATCACTATAACCATTTTGACGAAATGTAACATCAAGATGGGACAGCTCAGCTGGCAAAGTCTCAGCGTCAGAAACGACATATGCCCTGTGTACCAAGGCACAAAGTACCCTTTCACGCTGAGCCGGATGGTGACAACTATTAGCTTGTAAGTTCAAGTCGGTGTGAGTACGTTTTCTGTAGACTGCATGTCCCAATGATCCATCATCCTTCCTCCTAACCAACACGTCGAGAAAGGGAAGGCAACCATCCTCTTCCACCTCCATCGTAAAACGAATGTTCGGGAGGATCGAGTTCAGATGTTCTAGAAAGACATTCAAATTCTTCCTACCATGAGGCCAAACAACGAAGGTATCGTCAACGTATCTAAAGAAAGAGACGGGTTTCAAAGGCGCCGACTCCAATGCACGTTCCTCGAAGTCTTCCATAAACAAATTTGCGATCACAGGAGACAACGGACTACCCATCGCAACTCCACCTGTCTGCTCGTAATACTGGTCATTAAATAAAAAGTAAGTGGATGTCAACACATGCCTAAAGAGATTAGTTAATTCAGCACCAAACCTGGCCTCAATTAACCGCAATGAATCAGACAGAGGAACACGAGTGAAGAGAAAGACCACATCGAAACTCACTAAAATATAAGAGTCATTCATCCTCAGCCCCTCCAAACGACGTAAAAAAAATCAGCTGACTTCCTGATATGATGTTCACACCGTCCTACTTGTGGACTCAACAGAGAAGCAAGATTCTTGGATACCCGATATGTCGGAGCGCCGATGTTACTCACTATAGGACGGAAAGGAACCCCTTCCTTACGAACCTTTGGAAGGCCATTTCTTCAGGAGGCTGTTGGTCTTTCTCTCAACACTTTTCGTGGGGTCAGCATCGATTCTGCGATACGCTGAATCAGATAGTAAACGGTGTATCTTTTGTACGTAATCATGTTTATTTAAAACGGTGTTCAGTGTGTGTGTGTTATCTTTCCTGCTTCTGTCCGAGAACCGAGGTATTAAATTTGCATGTACGCCCCATGTCCGTTTCAGTTTGCCTTGAAAATGGCGGAGTGTTCTCCCGCCCAAATATCGGCGGTCGCTGAAAGTGTTACCTGGCTGAATTCCCGGAAGTTATTTGAAAGTTGTATACGCCAGGAGAAACTCAGGTCTCACAGGTTCAGGAGTGTAATTAAAATTTAAGGTGAAAGCATATGAATGATACGATTCACTGATGACATTGCTAACCTAAGTGAAAGTGTAGAAGAATTACATGATCTGCCGAATGCAACGAACAGTCTAATGATTACACAGTATGGATTGAGAGTAAATCGAAGAAAGAAGAACGTAATGAGAAGTAGTAGAAATTAGAACAGTGATAAACTTAATATCAGGATCGATGGTCACGAAGTAGATCAAGTTAAGGAATTCTGCTACCTAGGCAGTAAAATAACGAGTGATGGAGCAAGGAGGAGAACAAAAACAGACAAGCAATGGCAAGAACGGTATACATGGCCAAGAGAAATCTACTAATATCAAATATCGGCCTTAATTTGAGGAAGAAATGGACTATGGGAAAATTGGAACAGAAGAGAATCGAAGCATTTGAGATGTGGTGCTACAGACGAATGTTGAAAATTAGGTGGACTGATAAGGTAAGGAATGAGGAGATTCAGTGCAGAATCGGCGAGGAAAGAAATATGTGGTAAACACTGATATGGAGAAGGGACAGGATGATAGGACATCTGCTAAGACATGAGGGAATTACTTCTATAGTACTAGAGTGAAATGTAGAAGACAAAAATTGTAGAGGAAGACAGAGATTGAAATACATCTAGCAAATAATAGACGTAGGTTGCAAATGCTACTTTTAGATAAAGACGTTAGCACAGGAGAGGAATTCGTGGTGGGCCGCATCAAAACCCCCCAAGAAAGAAGAAAACCTTCTAATAAAGAGAGCTGGGCTACGACTGTTGTTAGTGGTCCTTGATATGCTGGATACTGTCACTGGGATGGGTTCGACATCTGAGATCGTCCCACACATGTTGTAAGTAGGCTGTTTAGGTTTTTTTATTGGTAACGCCGCCGCCACGTAGCGCTCTGTATGAAAATCACTGGCTGTGCCGTGTGCAGTCTGTGGCTGGTTTGGATTGTTGTCTGCCATTGTAGTGTTGGGCAGCGGCAGCTGGATGCTAACAGCGCGTAGCGTTGCGCAGTTGGAGGTGAGCCGCCAGCAGTGGGGGACGTGGGGAGAGAGATGGCTGAGTTCTGAAATTTGTAAGAATTGGTGTCATGAACTGATATATATATTATGACTATAAAGGTAAATACATTGTTTGTTCTCTATTAAAATCTTTCATTTGCTAACTGTGCCTATCAGTAGTTAGTGACTTCCGTAGTTTGAATCTTTTAGTTAGCTGGCAGTAGTGGCGCTCGCTGTATTGCAGTAGCTCGAGTAACGAAGATTTTTGTGAGGTAAGTGATTTGTGAAACGTATAGGTTAATGTTAGTCAGGGCCATTCTTTCGTAGGGAGTTTTGGAAGTCAGATTGCGTTGCGCTAAAAATATTGTGTTTCAGTTTAAGCACAGTCTTGTATAATTTTTCTAAGGGGACATTTCATAATGTTCTGTCAATGTCAGGTCTGGGAATCTTGCTGGCCATGGGAATACCTCAACATCTCACATACAGATCATTGAGGGACACGTGCATTGCCCTGTTGAAACATACCATCACGACAGTGTCGTTTGCGAGTTAACACATGAAGTCGCAAATGTCTGTGACGTAGTTGTGCCGTCAGAATTCCTTCAGTCACTATCATCCGCCACACCATTATGCCAGGAGTAACACCTCTCCATAAATTTAGACAACATGGTCCACGGAGTACAACGACCTGGTACTATATTTAGGTTAAAATCAACAGTCGAAATCGCAATAATATTTGTTTATTTGCCGGTTTCGGCTTATGTTAAAGCCATATTCAGGATTTTTGGCCCCCTATGGCTGGTGCTGGCGGCCCCTCGGTTTTCTCGTGGTGCCACGATCTTACACACTGGCTCTCCGAAATATTGAAAGAACTGTATCCATCACCAGGTCACGGCCATATTCCCCGACGATAGTCGTCTACATCTATATCTAAATCTCCACTCTTCAAACCACAGTGAAGTGCATAACAGGGGGAATGTCTCACTGTACCAGCCATTAGAGTTTCTTTCCTGTTCCATTCACATAGCTAGCTCGACAAGAGCGATATGTACGTAGTTCTAGTACGTTCCTAGAGTCATCATTAAAGCCAGATCTCGAAATTTTATAAGTAGGCTTTCTGGGGATGGTTTAGTTTATCTTCAAGATACTGTCAGTTCAGTTTCTTCAGCATCTCTGTAACAGTCGTTCACGGATCAAACAAATCTGTAACCATCTGTGATGGCCTTCTCTGTACACTTTCAGTATCCTCTATTAGTACTGCTTCGTACGGGTGTTGAGTTATATTTTAGGATGGGTCTCACGAGTGACTTGTAAGCATTCCGAACTTTGCCACTCAAGTTGTCCAGCGCTGTATGCACTGTACGCGCCTCGATTAGTACTGTGTGAGCAATGCGTGGTAGAGGCTACATAGTGTATCAGCATTAATTTACTTCCTCCCGAACACACTCGTGGATTGTGCCCGGGGAGGACTATTATCGAAGTGCCTCTGTCTAAACCTGTAAGTCTACCGCCGCGATCATTAAGTGAGATTGTGTTTGGGAAATCAATATGTTTCTTATCTCGGGATTTACGTGGCTCGAGATATCTGTCTTGTAGCTTCTAACACTGAAAATATTTGGGCAGTTCTATGGTGCTGTCGTGCAGAGTAAAGAACAACTACCGATGTAAGTGATGGAGGCTGTCATTCATTGAGGCCACTCGAATCCTGATAAATTTCTTACATCAGGTCAAATTCCTGGAATACCTGTACCAGTCCTGTGTCAACAACAAAATCCAATCTCAACATTCCACTATATCCCAGAACATAGACTACTGCTGTACTAATGCCACGCCTCTATCACCTTATCTTATCTTCATTAGACCTGCTCACACAACCAATGTGCTTTTACAGGGTATTTGAAACCAGCATTCTCTACACATCAAATCATTCCTGAGATCTACCCATCCTACCAATTATAGCTTATCCCACTCCCCCTTTTCCAAATAAAGACTTCAACCCAATCGTACACTGTAAAGCTGTCCGCAACGGTAACTGATTGGTCAGCGTGACAGAATGCAATTCTAAGGGCCTGGGCTCGATTCCTGGACAGGTCGGAGATTTTCTCCGCTCAGGGACTGCGTGTTGCGAAGCGGCGTGAAATCGAAAGACTTGCACCAGGCGAGTGGTCTAGCCGACGGGAGGTCATAGTCAAACGACATTTTCATTTACTGTAAAGCTAACTTACCTGCCTCCTGTCACCTACATCCTTGCTCTTGACCATTTCCCGTGCTCATGCTACATGCTTTGAATACATCACCTCCGTGCATTCGCATTTAAATCCAAATCCGTTACCTAGAAAATGTTACCAAGAGCCCACAGCATCATCCTGACAGGACTCGAAACCACGCATGTCACCAGTGCCTCATCAAGCTGCAGACCATCGATATTATTCTTATTAGTTTTTATGTATTTCGTTTTAATTCAAAGGCTGAAGATTACAAACTTTGGAGCTGCTGTCAGCCCGACCCTTGCTGTGAGGATTGGAGATAACGAACTACAAAAACCAAAAAAAGAAGAAAACCTACGGAGAACTCGGTTTGTGGGCCGGAGTACCATGAGTGCTACTTTAAGTGAGTGCTTTAGAATGGCAGAGGAACAGCTTCGGATCCGCGATGGACGGACCCTAGTTGGGACCCGCGATGGCGGCAGACCTCTTTGTGCAGACTGCGCGGCTATTGATCTAGCCTCCCTCCTGGCCACGAAACAAAGGCGTCACAAACACACCGCTAAGACAACAGCTGTCGACGTCCGCTGGGCTGGTGCTCAACAACCGCGGGGAGGCCCCCAGTTGGCGTTCCGCGCCGCGCTGCGTGCGTCACCACCTTTGCTCCGACTTTAAGTTCAGTCATATCTGTGACTTTTTACTTCAGAGGCGTAATTACACTTGGGGAAACAGAACTTACTGAATGTGGTGTCTGACCGAACCAATCAAAATTCGGGTCTTACTCGCCAAACCTTTCGTATTCGGGGCATAAGTGCATTCACTCATCTACATGTGTCACAGCTATCAAGACTACAGATTTTTTTTTTCTTTTTATGTCACCCCCATGAACCATAGACCTTGCCGTTGGTGGGTAGGCTTGCGTTCCTCAGCGATACAGATAGCCGTACCGTAGGTGCAACCACAACGGAGGGGTATCTGTTGAGAGGCCAAACAAACGTGTGGTACCTGAAGAGGGGCAACAGCCTTTTCAGTAGTTGCAGGGGCAACAGTATGGATGATTGACTGATCTGGCCTTGCAACACTAACCGAAACGGCCTTGCATTGCTGGTACTACGAACGGCTGAAAGCAGGGGGAAACAACGGCCGTAATTTTTCCCGAGGGCATGCAGCTTTACACTATGGATAAATGATGATGGTGTCCTCTTGGGTAAAATATTCCGCAGGTAAAATAGTCCCCCATTCGGATCTCCGGGCGGGGACTACTCAGGAGGAACAAAACTGGCGTTCTACGGATCGGAGCGTGGAATGTCAAATCCCTTAATCGGGCAGGTACGTTAGACAATTTAAAAAGGAAAATGGATAGGTTAAAGTTAGATATAGTGGGAATTAGTGAAGTTTGGTGGCAGGAGGAACAAGAATTTAGGTCAAGTGACTACAGGATTATAAATACAAAATCAAATAGGGGTAATGCAGGAGTAGATTTAATAATGAATAAAACAATAGGAATGCGGGTAGGCTACTACAAACAGC
This sequence comes from Schistocerca gregaria, assembly GCF_023897955.1. Classification (NCBI taxonomy): domain Eukaryota; kingdom Metazoa; phylum Arthropoda; class Insecta; order Orthoptera; family Acrididae; genus Schistocerca; species Schistocerca gregaria. The sequence goes on from NC_064921.1 coordinate 145,377,476, forward strand.
ATAGTGAATGCATTATTGTGGCCAAGATCGACACGAAGCCCACGCCTACTACAGTAGTACAAGTTTATATGCCAACTAGCTCTGCAGATGATGAAGAAATTGAGGAAATCTATGATGAGATACAAGAAATTATTCAGGTAGTGAAGGGAGACGAAAATTTAATAGTCATGGGTGACTGTAATAGGAGAGTAGGAAAAGAGAGAGAAGGAAACGTAGTAGGTGAAAGTGGATTGGGGCTAAGAAATGAAAGACGAAGCCGCCTGGTGGAATTTTGCACAGAGCACAACTTAATCATAGCTAATACTTGGTTGAAGAATCATAAAAGAATGTTGTACACATGGAAGAAGCCTGGAGATACTAGAAGGTATCAAATAGATTATATAATGGTAAGACAAAGATTTAGGAACCAGGTTTTAAATTGTAAGACATTTCCAGGGGCAGATGTGGACTCTGACCACAATCTATTGGTTATGAACTGTAGATTAAAACTGAAGAAACTGCAAAAAGGCGGGAATTTAAGGAAATGGGACCTGGATAAACTGACTAAACCAGAGGTTGCCCAGAGTTTCAGGGAGAGCATAAGGGAACAATTGACAGGAATGGGGGAAAGATATACAGTAGAACAAGAACGGGTATCTTTGAGGGATGAAGTAGTGAAGGCAGCGGAGGACCATGTAGGTAAAAAGACGAGGGGTAGTAAAAATCATTCGGTGACAGAAGAAATATTCAACTTAATTGACGAAACGAGAAAATATAAAAATGCAGTAAATGAAGCAAGCAAGAAGGAATACAAACGTCTCAAAAATGAGATCGACAGGAAGTGCAAAATGGCTAAGCAGGTATGGTTAGAGGACAAATGCAAGGATGTAGAGGCTTACCTCACTTGGGGTAAGATAGATACTGCCTACAGGAAAATTAAAGAGACCTTTGGAGAAAAGAGAACCACATGCATGAATATCAAGAGCTCAGATGGAAACCCAGTTCTAAGTAAAAAAGGGAAAGCAGAAAGGTGGAAGGAGTATATAGAGGGTCTATACAAGGGCGATGTACTTGAGGACAATATTATGGAAGAGGATGTAGATGAAGACGAAATGGGAGATAAGATACTGCGTGAAGAGTTTGACAGAGCACTGAAAGACCTGAGTCGAAACAAGGCCCCGGGAGTAGACAACATTCCATTCGACCTACTGACAGCCTTGGGAGAGCCAATCCAGACAAAACTCTACCATCTGGCGAGCAAAATGTATGAGACAGGTGAAATACCCTCAGACTTCAAGAAGAATATAGTAATTCCAGTCCCAAAGAAAGCAGGCGTTGACGGATGTGAAAATTACCGAACTATCAGTTTAATAACTCACGGCTGCAAAATACTAACGCGAATTCTTTACAGACGAATGGAAAAACTTGTGGAAGCTGACCTGGATCAGTTTGGATTCAGTAGAAATACTGACCCTACAACTTATCCTAGAAGCTAGATTAAGAAAAGGCAAACCTACGTTTCTAGCATTTTTGACAATGTTGACTGGAATATTCTCTTTCAAATTCTGAAGCTGGCAGGGGTAAAATACAGGGAGCGAAAGGCTATTTACAATTTGTACAGAAACAAGATGGCAGTTATAAGAGTCGACGGACATGAAAGGAAAGCAGTGGTTGGGAAGGGAGTGAGACTGGGTTGTAGCCTCTCCCCGATGTTGTTCAATCTGTATATTGAGCAAGCAGTAAAGGAAACAAAAGAAAAATTCGGAGTAGGTATTAAAATTCATGGAGAAGAAATAAAACACTTGAAGATTCGCCGATGACATTGTAATTCTGTCAGAGATAGCAAAGGACTTAGAAGAGCAGCTGAACGGCATGGACAGTGCCTTGAAAGGAGGATATAAGATGAACATCAACAAAAGCAAAACGAGGATAATGGAATATAGTCAAATTACGTCGGGTGGTGCTGCGGGATTTAGATTAGTAAATGAGACACTTAAAGTAGTATAGGAGTTTCGGTATTTGGGGAGCAAAATAACTGATGATGGTCAAAGCAGAGAGGATATAAAATGTAGACTGGCAATGGTAAGGAAAGCGTTTCTGAAGAAGACATCGAGTGTATATTTAAGTGTCAGGAAATCGTTTCTAAAGTATTTGTATGGAGTGTAGCCATGTATGGAAGTGAAACATGGACGATAACTAGTTTGGACAAGAAGAGAATAGAAGCTTTCGAAATGTGGTACTACAGAAGAATGCTCAAGATTATATGGGTAGATCACATAACTAATGAGGAGGTACTGAATAGGATTGGGGAGAAGAGGAGCTTGTGGCGCAACTTGACTAGAAGAAGGGATCGGTTGGTAGGACATGTTCTGAGGCATCAAGGGATCACCAATTTAGTATTGGAGGGCAGCGGGGAGGGTAAAAATCGTAGAGGGAGACCAAGAGATGAATACACTAAGCAGATTCAGAAGGATGTAGGTTGCAGTAGGTACTGGGAGATGAAGAAGCTTGCACAGGGTAGAGTAGCGTGGAGAGCTGCATCAAACCAGTCTCAGGACTGAAGACCACAACAACAATAACATGTTTGTATCATCAGTCCTCTGACTGGTTTGATGCGGCAGGCATGAATTCCTCTTCTGTGACAAACTCTTCATTTCCAAGTAGGGCTTTCACTTAACTTCCCCAATTTTTTTAACAAGTACTCCAATCTCTGTCTTTCCCCACATTTTGTATTCTCTGCAGCTTCCTAAAATACCAAGGAAGTTATCCTCAGATGTGTTAACAAATGTCTTCTCCTCGTATATCTTTTCTTGTCAGTGTTTTCCGCATTTCCTTTCCTTGCCGATTATGTGGAGAACATCCTCACTCCTTAGCTTACCAGCCCAACTGGTTTTTTTCCATAGTCCATAATCCATACAATCCAGTGATGTGCACCAAACGTACATTCTACGGAATTCCTTCCTCGAATTAAGACTAATGTTCGGTAGTAATAGAATTCGTAAGATCGCATGAGGCGACAAGTTCGACTATTAACTTACAATCACATTAACAGTTCATGCATAAGAATAATACACAGAAGAATGGAGAAGAAAATTGAGCATGTTTCAGATGAGGATCAGTTTGGCTTTAGGAAAGGTAAAGGCACCAGAGAAGCAATTCTGACGTTGTGGTTGATAATGTAAACAAGACCAAAGAAAAATCAAGACACGTTCATAGGATTTGTCGAAATGGACAAAAAGCGTTTGACAATGTAAAATGGTGCAAGTTGTTCGAAGTGCTGAGAAAAATAGAGATAAGCTATAGGGAGAGACAGCTAATATACACTACGCATAACAGCCGAAGGGGAATAACTAGAGTGTACGACCAAGAAGGAGCTGCTCGCATTAAAACAAGAATGTAGTCTTTCCCCCCTACTGTTCAATCTGTACATCGAAGAAGCAATGATAGAAATAAAAGAAAGGTTCAGTAGTGTAATTAAAATTCAAGGGGGAAGGATACCAATGATATGATTCACTGATGACATTGCTATCCTGAGTGAAAGTGAAGATGAATTATATGACCTACTATACGGAATGAACAGTCTCCTGTGTACAGAATACGGACTGACAGTAAATTGAAGAAAGACGAAAGTAATGCGGTGTGGCAGATATGAGAACAATGAGAAACTCTTCATCAGGATTGATGGCCACGATGTAGATGAAGTTAAGGAATTCTGCTAGCTAGGCAGTAAAATAACGAGTGACTGACGGAGCAAGGTGGACGTAAAAAGCAGGCCAACACTGGCATAAAGCGGATTCTTGACCAATAGAAGTCTACTTTTATCAAACATAGGCCTTAATTCGAGGAAGAAATTTCTGAGAATGTACTTTTGGAGCACAGCATTGTATGGTAGTGAAATGTGGACTGTGGAAAAATTTACGAAGAGAATCGAAGCATTTGAGATGTGGTGCTACAGGAGAAAGTTGAAAATAAAGTGGACTGATAAGATAAGGAATCAGGGGATTCTCAAAATCTCTTAGGAAAGGATTATGTGGAAAACACTGATACGGAAAAGGGACAGGGTAGTAGGGCATGTGTTAAGACATTACTTTCATGGTACTGAAATAACAATTTGTGCAGTTCCATAACAATAATAACAATATAAGAGCCCGCATCTCGTGGTCGTACGGTAGCGTTCTCGCTTCCCACTCCCGGGTTCCCGGGTTCCCGGGTTCAATTCCCGGCGGGGTCAGGAATTTTCTCTGCCTCGTGATGGCTGGGTGTTGTGTGATGTCCTTAGCTTAGTTAGGTTTAAGTAGTTCTAGGGGACTGATGACCATAGATGTTAAGTCCCATAGTGCTCAGAGCCATTTTTGAACAATATAAGATTGTCTGTCATAGTATTTAAGTCGCGACGACGCGAACGCAATAACTCAAGCGGCTGTTCCACCACCTCTACAGAGTAATATATACTTAGTTTCTTCCACTCCGGGATGAGAGCAGAGAAGATACAAACAGGTGGTGACCAGAGATAGTCGGTTGACTGAAAAAAGCTTGGAGGTGGAGATTTTGGTCACGGAAGTTCATGCCCCGCACCGAAGCCAATCCGCGCCGCGTGATTGCCAGTGCTGAACTTTAAGCCTCTTACATTCCCCTATTACACTACTGGCCATTAAAATTGCTACACCACGAAGATGACGTGCTACAGACGCGAAATTTAACCGACAGGAAAAAGATGCAGTGAAGTGCAAATGATTAGCTTTTCAGAGCGTTCACGCAAGGCTGGCGCCGGTGGCGACACCTACAACGTGCTGGCATGAGGAAAGTTTCCAACCGATTTCTCACACACAAACAGCAGTTGACTGGCGTTGCCTGGTGAAACGTTGTTGCGATGCCTCGTGTAAGAAGGAGAAATGGGTACCATGACGTTTCCGACTTTGATAAAGGTCGGATTGTAGCCTGTCGCAATTGAGAATTATCATATCGCGACATTGCTGCTCGCGTTGGTCTAGATCCAACGCCTGTTAGTAGAATACGGAATCGGCGGGTTCAAGAGGGTAATACGAAACACCGTGCTGGATCACAACGGCCTCGTATCACTAGCAGTCGAGATGACAAGCATCTTATCCGCATGGCTGTAACGGATTGTGCAGCCACGTCTGGATTCCTGAGTCAACAAATTGAGACGTTTGCAAGACAACTAACATCTGCACGAACAGTTCGACGACGTTTGCAGCAGCATGGACTATCAGCTCGGAGACCATAGCTGCTGTTACCCTTGACGCTGCATCACAGACAGGAGCGCCTGCGATGGTGTACTCGACAACGAACTTCGGTGCGCGAATGGCAAAACATTTTTTCGGATGAATCCACGTTCTGTTTACAGAATCATGATGGTCGCATCAGTGTTTGGCGACATCGCGGTGAACGCACATTGTAAGCGTGTATTCGTCATCGCCATACTGGTGTATCACCCGGCGTGATGGTATGGGGTGCCATTGGTTACACGTCTCCGTCACCTCTTGTTCGCATTGACGGCACTTTGAACAGTGGACGTTACATTTCAAATGTGTTACGATCCGTGGCTCTACCCTTCATTCGATCCCTGCGAAACCCTACATTACAGCAGGATAACTCACGACCGCATGTTACAGGTCCTGTACGGGCCTTTCTGGATACAGAAAATGTTCGACGTCTGGTCAATGGTGGCCGAGCAACTGGCTCGTCACAATACGCCAGTCACTACTCTTGATGAACTGTGGTATCGTGTTGAAGCTGCATGGGCAGCTGTACCTGTACACGCTATCCAAGCTCTGTTTGACTCAATGCCCAGGCGTATCAAGGCCGTTATTACGGCCAGAGGTGGTTGTTCTGAGTACTGATTTCCCAGGACCTATGCACCCACATAGCGTGAAAATGTAATCACATGTCAGTTCTAGTATAATATATTTGTCCAGTGAATACCCGTTTATCAGCTGCATTTCTTCTTGGTGTAGTAAGTTTAATGTCCAGTAGTGTACGTTAACTGCAAGCGCTTATAGCGTGTGTAATGACTAAATTAACCAATTATAAGAACCCCGTTCTGACAAGTGAATTTCGTAACGGTTTGTTCTTTGTGACCCATGAGACTTCATGCGGACCACGTGCACAGTGTCGCTCTCAAAGCGACGTTTGCCCATCGTTGACAAAATCAGATGCCGAACGAAATGGATTCAGTGATCCTTACCACTTCACGGCCCTTTTCACGCACGCTGTAGGTCGATTTTGCGAACAGGATAACGGGTAATGTGTATGACCAGGACCACGTGGTCTTCGGCACAATAGGCGAGCACAGTAAGCTAGGTTCGCACAGATGGAAGAAATTTAGAAAGTGAAACGTTTTCTTGTATGCAAAAGGTAGCCTCGTGTCTATTAAAGACCTGAATGCGAGTGGTGAGTCTCTGCTCTCTCTCCCCAGCACTGTCTTATTACAGTCCTGTCTTATTGTATTTGATTTCTCATTTTGTGTAGTTGAATGCATGCACACTGGACTTACGAATTATGGGTTGTGGCAAGTTGACGAAGCGCAATCTCAACCACTCCTTCACGTGTTCACGCAGTTTGCTCTCATAGTGATAGTAAGTCTCTATCTCAATTGAATTGTGTGTCAATGAAAGTTTTGTCTAAATCGTAGTGTTGTTAATATTTATCTTAACCGTGGTGTATGTCGATTACGATGTTATGTTATTCAATTAATTCAGTTAATAAATAATTAAATAACACATATAATCTTTAAGATGAAAGCAAATATCCCCTGTAAATCAGTAGAATAAGTCGGATGCCATTAGCAGAAGCAGATTAGACAAATATATATTAGCATGTGCAACCCCAGTCCCTTTGATAACCAGTAAATACGAAAAAGTAAAGACACGTTCTGCTCTTTTGTTTGGACCTCCTTCATTCTCTCCCCAGTTATCCGTTGCGCGCTTATAATATCAGGCAATATTAATTCAAGTAACTATTGCCGTAAAGTGGTGGTTTTCTCTCCTTCTCAACCTTTTCCCCCGGTTGTGGACTGGATGTAAAACAATTCTACGCATGTTTGAGGGCTGTTCCAACAGAAAAGTGGAGCGCCCCAAAGAACAGTTAGAATAATAATAAAGAAGGACAAATCCGAGTGATCATACAGACTAGGCATAGGGAAGGAAGCAGCCGTTAAGTTTCATTTGGTCTCTCCTTCTCCCAGAATTATCAATTCTCTACTGTTTCTCACCTCCCCACAAGCGTCTATTTTCAGTACTAGAGGGAGCTGTGGATGGTAAAAACTGTAGAGGAAAACAGACTTGGGAATACATCCAGCAAATAACTGAGGGCATAGGTTGCAATTGCTACTCTGAGATGAAGAGGATGGACCCGGAAAAGAAGTATTCTGTTGGTCAGAAATTGGCTCTTTACCTGTGATATTGTGCTGTAGCAGACTTCCTCCGTGGTCCCTAATTATGATGTTAAGTTTATCAATAATCTCATTTCTGTGTTGCTTACTTACCTTTCTGTTAGGTTTACTCTCTATTCTATACTCATAAGACTGTTCATTCCATACATAAGATATTCTAATTCTTCATCACCTTTAGTAAGGATAGCAGTGTCATCCAACGAATGTTATCATTGACAATCATTTACTCTGAATTTTAATCCCACTCCTTAATCTTTCTTGCACTCCTATCACTGTTTCTTCGTTGTACACAAGATATTTTCGTGATGCTGCTGAAAACTTTCAGGCATGATAGAGAAGTGTAAATGTATCAATTTGAGGTAAGCTATCCAGGTTCGGAAATGACCATATCGAAAGTTGTAAGCAAAAATCTATTTGATTCCATTAATAATAGACCTCTTCTACTGCAAGCTGTTTGCGTTCCATATTTTGGGAAGAGGTAGTACAGACGAAAACATGTAAAAATTTTACAGTGGACATGGTCCCTAGACTGTATACCTTAACAACTACGAGCGCTTGTTGAGAGGAAGATATGTGTTCCACAGTAGCAAAAATGATCAAGTTATCGTATCTATTAAAGTATGCGCTTTAGAGGCCATGTACACTGGTCTTTCTTTGTTTTATTCCATACTCTCTCCTTCCAAAATATGGAAAGCAAAGAGCCAGCAGTGAAAAAGGTCCACTGCGCGCGGTTCAGTCGTTTCCGGACCACGGTCGCTTACCTCAGACTGATACATTTGTCATCATCCTGGAATGTTTGCAACATCGTCACGGAATCACTTTGTACATTGAACAGTAGAGGCGTCAAACTGTATCCCTGCCTTATAACCTTTGTAATCTATGAACTTGGTTTATGATCTCCCAGTCTTGTTTTTACCTCTTGGGTCATGTACATGGTGTAATATATTAATCGTTTTCCTCTATAGTTTATGGAAGTTTCACTGAAACATCGTGTACGATTTAGCAGTATCAAAGCTCATACAACGAGGATTCTACTGCCAAAATATCCCACCTCATATTAACGTAGTATACTGACAAGAATTAATCAACCACTATCCACCGCGAAATTCAGCGCCACCTGGTGGCGTTTCAGGCACGTAATGTGCTAAGAAAAGTACAAAGAGCGTTTTAGATAACCCGTTCACCTTAGATGTTTCCTGACTCTCTTGCTTTAATCCACATGAAGTTTGTGAAAGACGTTGTAAGAGGTCCATGACTAAGCAGATGTAATTTCGATGGATTGCTCATGCGCTGCCTGCGATATGTAAGCTATAATAGAATCGCAGACCAGAGAGCAGTGTCGGCTGCAGTAAGGGCTCAGGTCGTGCCTGAGCGATATAGTATAAGGTAAAAGCAGCCGGGCGTATATCTAATTTGTTACAACTAAATTTATACTATTGTTATGTCAAGTCCCATGTAAATGTTTTTAAAAATTTTTTAATAATAATTTTTTTATACAATTAACTTTTTGACTATCATTCATCTGAATTTAAGGAATTTAATAACTTCTCCAGTCCATGGTCATCACTATTATCGTAATGAAAAATCAGTTGTTTCTTTTTAAACATGACAAATCTAGCGGCCAGCATTACACTGGGCTATGCCGGAAAAATTTCTTATAGGAGCAGATATACACGCGTTATCCGTCGGCTTCATTGAGGTAACAATTTTCAATTTATTCAGTATGATCTTTCAGGGCCATGACGGAACACTGCTGCCGTCCAAATTTACCAGTTCAGATTCACAGTCAATTCATTATGAAAGGTTATATATGAGACACAATTTTTTTTATTGGGAGGTTAGTCACGTTATTATTGCGAGGTTATGGAATAATAAACTGTATGGAGGTTGCACTAAATGTGAATGATATAAATATTTTTTCTGTTGGGAGGTTACAACGTCACTAAATGACGTAAATTTTCTTTTAATAGCTTACAAAGATATCGGTATCAATTTTGCTTTTTCAAATGAAAGCATTGTAACTACTGTTGCCATTATCGTAGTTCTAAAATAGACGAATTTAACAGCAGTTCATTCTTCAGAATTACATTATTAGTTTCAGAGAAACTGCTACATTGAGAGCATAGAATTTACCTATTTTGAACATGAAACCAATTTCGTATGTGGAAGTTCGTGTTGTTATCCAAAAGAGTCGTGTCAAATCGATGGAGCAATACAGTCTGACACAGCTAAGAGAAGCTGCTTTCAAACGCGGTATAGCAGAGAAAAGTTTAATTTAAAACCAGTGTTAATCACCCTTGGATCGTATAGTTTGGCCTACACGCCAACTGAATGGCAAAGCATATGGCACCTAAATATGATTCATCAGTGAATTACGCCAAAAGGTCTGCTCTTTCTCCTGCCCCAATCTTGAAAGAAAGGCGCACATTCAAATTTGAAAGGATTTATAAAATAGACATTGGATAAAAGATTGTTAAATAATAGCTTCGCGTCATGGGTTTAATGTTAAGACACTCTCTTACAGTGCAAAGTTACATCAGCAACAAAAAGGAAATCACAAAAGAATGTGGTCAGAAACACTTCCGTAAAACAGCGTTTATGACATCAATTTGAGAACCACAGTTTTTAATACAAAGAGTTTGGAAGGCATCTGATGTGTTATTCCTTTCGACACATAGAAATTAAACACATAAACAGTTTGTAGTTGACATACACTACTTTATTACAAACACTTGCTCTTATTGAAATTAACATAACAACGATTATAATAAAAAGGACCTGCCCTACCGAAACACCAGCAGCGCTCAGGTTAAAACATTAATGCATTTAAGTCCGATGGACACAGATCTTTCAAAATTTACTCTACCAGTTTTCGCTAGTTAAAACAATGTTCACAAAACCACCATTAATCAAATTTAACTGACGTAACTGAATCACTGCCATGCAAGCAGGAGATCCCCGGTTCGAATCCCGGTCGGGTCACACTTTTTCAACTGTCCTTGTATACTTATATCAACGTCTGTATGCAGCTAGGGGTATTCATTTCATTGTAATTTCCTTCTAACAAGCTGCACGTTCACCGATGGTATCTGTTCTTTCGGGCATGTCCGAAAGAACATATACCATCTTCATATATATACAGGGTGGTCCATTCATAGTGACCGAGCCAAATATCTCACGGAATAAGCATCAAACGAAAAAACTACAAAGAACGAAACTCGTCTAGCTGCAAGGGGAAATGATTGGCCCGCTAGATGGCGCTACCATTGGTCAAACGGATATCAACTGCGTTTTTTAAAAATAGGAACCCCCATTTTTATTACATATTCGTGTAGTACGTAAAGAAACATGAATGTCTTAGTTGGACCACTTTTTTCGCTTTGTGACAGCTGGCACTGTAATAGTCACAAAAGTATAAGTACGTGCTATTACGTAACATTCGATCAATGCGGACGGTATTTGCTTCGTAATACTTTACCCGTGTTAAAATGGACTGTTTACCAATTGCGGGAAAGGTCGTGTATGGCTATTGTGATCAAAATGCCCAACGGGCGTGTGCTATGTATGCTGATCGGTATCCTGGACGACATCATCCAAGTGTCCGGGCCGTTCGCCAGAGAGTTTCGTTATTTAAGGAAACAGGAAGTGTTCAGTGTGTGAAAACGCGTGTGTACCACATTTTGTTCTGTCTTCGTAAATAAGTCGTATAAAATGGGGGAATCTACATTTTGGATAAGAAATTCAAGGTGTATAATCAACGACATCCACGTCTCAGGTTGGGTTAAGTGGATTTTTGAAACGGCAGGGTCTATGTTGGGACGGAATTGGTTAGGATTACGGTATACGTCCGCGCCACTGATTCCTGACTTCCGGTGCGCCGCGACCGGCTGCAACAGTGGTTACGAGGAGTCGGCGACTCGAAGCCATGGATTAGCTCAGCCTGTGATGGGCGGGTAGGTACAAAGAATGCGCCGACGTGTCTGTTCTTGCACGCGGCAGCGAGGGCTATCAAAGCACACGCCCGTTGGGCATTTTGATCACAATAGCCATACACGACCTTTTCCGCAATTGGTAAACAGTCCATTTTAACACGGGTAAAGTATCACGAAGCAAATACCGTCCGCATTCACCGAATGTTACGTGATAGCACGTACTTATACGTTTGTGACTATTACACCGCCATCTATCATAAAGCGAAAAAAGTGGTCCAACTGAAACATTCATATTTCTTTGCGTACTACACGAATATGTAATAAAAATGGGGGTTCCTATTTAAAAAAAAAAACCCAGTTGATATCCGTTTGACCTATGGCAGCGCCATCTAGCGGGCCAACCATAGCGCCATCTGGTTTCCCCTTCAAGCTATACGAGTTTCGTTGTTTGTAGTTTTTTCGTTTGATGTTTATTTCGTGAGATATTTGGCCCGGTCACCATCAATGGTGACCTGTATATAAACAGTTCTCGGTTATCACACGATTTCGTGGTGTGCAACATTTATCTGTTGTTAGAATTACGTGAAAATAAAATTAAAAAAAAAAAAAACTGGAAGTGAGATGTGATCCAGCGACCTCACACAATCAAGCGGTTACTCGCTCGACTGAATAGTAACGACTATAGCAAGTATATAACCACGCCCCAAATTTTCAAACACGATTATCTCAATAACGGTTGAGAGTTGTGCTCTCCTGTTGACATGTGTTGCAATCCTAGACGTGGTCTAAATACTCTGTCAGTATGAATAAAATCAGAGGAGGTAAGCCTTAAACTCAGTCGTTAATCGGGTACTGTTAGTAACACGAGGCAGTTGTTTTTTCTACTGCGTCGTTTAGCTCACGGTTCCCCGTAACGTGTGACAGTTGCAGCGGCGAGGTTTGCGGCTAAGCGGGTGCGGCGCTGGTGACGTCAGCAGAGGCAGTCCGCCATCCGGCTGTCAGGGCGCAGCGCGGAGCCCGTCTGCAGCCGACGACCGGTGTCAGCCCCGGCGTCAGCTTCAGCTTCAGCTTCAGTTTCAGCGGCCGTCTCCTGCCGCCGCGGAGGAGGTGCCTCCTTGGCTGCGGCCGCGCTATCGATTACGCAAGGAGGCGCGCGGCGCGGCACGTGGACGGAGGCGCCTTGCGGGCCCGGCGGCCACGTGAGCCCTCCGCTGACGGCCGCGCGCTCGCCTGACGGACGCCGACCGCCTGTCCGCTGCAGCCGCGCCGCCCACGCAGCGGCAAGGCGCCCCCCGCCCCCCGTCTCTCTGCCGCCACCACTCTGGTGAGGCCGCACCACTAATCCGCTTTGTTTACACTGACGTGACAAATGACATGCGATAACTCCTACACTACAGGCCATTACAATTGTTACACCACAAAGATGACGGGCTACAGACGCGAAATTTAACCGACAGGAGGAAGATGTGATACGGAAATGATTAGCTTTTCAGAGCGTTCACGCAAGGCTGGCGCCGGTGGCGACATCTACAACGTGCTAACATGAGTAACCGTTCAAACCGATTTCTCGTACACAAACAGCAGTTGACCGGCGTTGCCTGGTGAAACGTTGTTGTGATGCCTCGTGTGAGGAGGAGAAGTGCGTACCATCACGTTTCCGACTTCGATACAGGTCGGATTGCAGCCTATCGCGATTGCGGTTTATCGTATCGCGACATTGCTGCTCGTGTTCGTCGAGATACAATGACTGTTAGCAGAATATGGAATCGGTGGTTGAAGGGGGGCAATACGGAACGCCGTGCTGGATCCCAACGGCCTCGTGTCATTAGTAGTCGAGATGACAGGCATCTTATCCGCATGGCTGTAACGGATCGTGCAGCCACGACTCAGTCCCTAAGTCGACAGATGGGGACGTTTGTAAGACAACAACCATCTGCACGAACAGTTCGACGACGTTTGCAGTGGCATGCACTGTTAGCTCGGAGACCGTGGCTGCGGCTACCCTAGACGCTGCATCACAGACAAGAGCGTGTGCGATGGTGTACTCAACGACGAACCTGGGTGCACGAATGGCAAAACGTCATTTTTTCGGATGAATCCAGGTTTTGTTTACAGCATCATGATGGTCGCATCCGTGTTTGGCGACATCGCGGTGAACACTCATTGGAAGCGTGTATTCCTCATCGACATATTGGCGTATCACCCGGCATGATGGTATGGGGTGCCATTGGTTACACGTTTCGGTCACCTCTTGTTCACACTGACGGCACTTTGAACAGTGGACGTTACATTTTAGATGTGTTACCACCCGTGGCTCTACCCTTCATTCGATCCCTGTGAAACCCTACATTCCAGCAGGAAACTCTCGACCGCATGTTGCAGGTCCTGTACGGGCCTTTCTGGATACAGAAAATGTTCGACTGCTGCTCTGTCCAGCACATTGTCCAGATCTCTCTCCAATTGGAAACGTCCCGTCAGTGGTGGCCGAGCAACTGGCTCGTCACCATACGCCAGTCACTACTCTGGATGAACTGTGGTATCGTGTTGAAGCTGCATGAGCAGCTGTACCTGTACACGCCATCCAAGCTCTGTTTCACTTTATCCCCAGTCGTATCAAGGGCGTTATTACAGCTATAGGTGATTGTTCTGGGTACTGATTTCGGGATCTATGCGCCCAAATTGCGTGAAAATGTAATCAAATGTCAGTTATAGAATAATATATTTGTCCAATGAATACCAGAGTACCATCTCCATTTCTTCTTGGTATAGCAATTTTGATGGCCAGTAGTGTAACACAGTGTCGGATCTCCTTTGGCCCGGCCTTGTCAGTGACTCGACGTGAAACTACTCAGCAAGTCGTTGGAAGTCCCCTGCAGAAACTGAAAGGAGGCTGTCTTATTTCCCATTGCGATTTTCATTAAGTTTTGGCCATAAATGTGAATGAAGTTGTCAATTTGATAAATGTATTCCATCCCTGTAGAATCGATATTACCATATGCTTTGTAAGGTTGTCCCACAGACCACAGATCTTGCTCTGAGAGGTCACTTCTGTTGAAGAGAGTAGCACGCAGTGTATGTTGGACGCTGTCTGGCAATGTACTCGGTTTCAGAAGAACTGAGGCTGGCCTGCCGTGTGGTGGAGGCAGCATTGTTTAAGGATTTTGTTTTGAGTAAAGAAAGCGAGACTATATCCATAGAAGAATGTTAAAAGAGGAAATTTCAAGGTAATTCAGTTTATTATACACTGAAGAGTAAAAGAAACAGGTACACTTGCCTAATATCGTGTAGTCCCCCCCCCCCCCCCTCCCCTCGAGCACGCAGTAGCACTGCGACACGACGTGGCATGGACTCTACTAATGTCTGAAGTACTGCCGGTGGGAAATGACTTCATGAATCCTACAGGGCTGTCCATATACCTGTAAGAGTCCGAGGGGCTGGAGATCTCTTCTGAGCAGCTCGTTGCAAGGAATGCGAGATACGCTCAATTATGTGCATGACTGGGCAGTTTGGTGGCCAACGGAAGAGTTTAAACTCAGAAGAGTGTTTCTGGAGCTACTCTCTAGCGATTTTGGATGTGTGGCGTGTCGTATTGTCCTGCTGAAATTGTCCAAGTCCGTCGGAATGCGCAATGGACATGAATGTATGCAGGTGATCAGACAGGATGCTTACGTAGGTGTCACATGTCACAGTTGTATCTAGACGTATCAGGGGTCCCATGTCACTCGAACTGCACAAGCCTCACACCATTGCCGGCCGGAGTGGCGGAGCGGTTCTAGGCGCTACGGTCTGGAACCGCGCGACCGCTAAGGTCGCAGGTTCGAATCCTTACTCGTACATCGATGTGTGTGATGTCCTTAAGTTAGTTAGGTTTAAGTGGTTCTAAGTTCTAGGGGACTGATGACCTCAGAAGTTAACTCCTATAGCGCTCAGAGGCATTTGAATAATTTTGAAGCCACACAATTACAGAGCCTCCATCAGCTTGAGCAGCCTCCTGGTGACATGCAGGGTCCATGGATTCGTGAGGTTGTCTCTATGCCCGTACACCCGCTCGATACAATTTGAAACGAGTGTCATCCAACCGGGTAACATGTTTCCAGTCATCAAGAGTCCAGGGGCGGTGTTGACGGACCCAGGCGAGGCCTAAAGCTTTCTGCTGTGCTGTCATCAGGGGTACACGAGTGGGCCTTCGGCTCCGAAAGCCCATATCGATGATATTTCGTTGAATGGTTCGCTTGCTGATACTTGTTGATGGCCCAGCATTGAAATCTGTAGTAATTTGCGGAAGGGTTGGTTGCACTTGTGTTACGTAGAACGATTCTGTTCAGTCGTCGTTGATCCAGTTCTTGCAGGACGTTTTTCCGGCCGCAGCGATGTTGGAGATCTGATGTTTTACAAGATTCCTGATATTCACTGTAGGGTTGTGAAAAGGTCGCACCGGAAAATGCCCACTTCATCGCTACCTCGGAGATGTGTCCCATCGCTCCTGAGCCGACTATAACACTATGTTGAAACTCCCTTAAATCTTGAAAGCCTGCCACTGTTATGAGCAGTAACCGTTCTAACAACCTCGCCATGACACTTGTTGTCTTATATAGGCGTTGCCGACCACAGCGCCGTATTCTGCCTATTTACATGTCTCTGTATTTGAATACGCAGGCTTATACTAGTTTCTTTGGCGCTTCAGTGTGTGTATATTGTAACTGTCTAATTTCTTATTGTTCGACCATTGCGTACGACTGAAGTGTACTGCAGGAATATTATAATTCAACATAAGGTTTTGTCTTATAATTGAAACAAGCGTTAAAGAAGGTAATTGTACACAGGGGAGTTATTACGAAATATTTTGCTAACTTGTCTAGGTGTGTGAACTTTAGAAAAATGTGTGTTGTTGTCATGGCTTAATGAACGATAGTTTAGTTTGAAGTCTTTGTTGTCATTTATCAGTCGTTAAGCTTAGATCGTCGTTTATCATTCTTTACCTTTATAAATGTGTTTGTATGCTTGCATTCCACATCGCGAGTTGTGTGCTGTAGAAGGATTTTTTGAAAACTGGTAAGATACTGTCTTGCATTGCACATTACAAGTACAGCAAATGAAATTTATTTTTGGACAATCAGATCAATATTGCTAACAGTAACAAGTTGCAGGACAGACGAGCGCACAGGTAGGCCAACAGATTTAGTTATCGTCAAGATTCTTGTCCACTGTAAGGTACAGTGAATATCGGAATCGCAGAGATTGCAAATCAGTAAAAAATTTCGTAAAGGTGCTATCTTCTAAGTTTTCAAGTAATTTTATCGGGAAGTCAGATGCGTTAAACTTCAGGTTCATTTGCCGTGTAATCAAATTAACAGTTGTGGTACAGTCATTATTTGCAGGATTAAAGATAAAGATTAACAATATTCAGGGCCAACATTTTAATCTGAGTCGTTTGCTTTACAGTCAAATAGCGACGCGCAAGTCGCCGAAGTGGCGTCAAATCGAAAGACTTGGACCCGGCGAACGGTCTACCCGACGGGAGGCCCTTGTCACACGACATTTACGTTTAGTGTATGTGAATTTCACTGAAAACGGATTGCTCTCTCGCAGGCGAATTGTTTGATGTACTGGATACTTTGGATCTCGCATTGTGCATTTCGTATTTCGATGTGAAATTAAGTTTTGCCAATCTCTCAGATACCAACCAAACACTTACAAATACGAGAATTGTTAACATGATAACGTTTCAAAATACTGATCCGTCGTGCTTGTACAGCCGTCCATAACTGCGAAAGCATTGCCGGTGCAGAATTTTGTGCACGAACTGACCTCTCCATTATTTTTTGTCATCAGTCTACTGACTGGTTTGATGCGGCCCGCCACGAATTCCTTTCCTGTGCTAACCTCTTCATCTCAGAGTAGCACAAGCAACCTACGTCCTCAATTATTTGCTTGATGTATTCCAATCTCTGTCTTCCTCTACAGTTTTTGCCCTCTACAGCTCCCTCTAGTACCATGGAAGTCATTCCCTCATGTCTTAGCAGATGTCCTATCATCCTGTCCCTTCTCCTTATCAGTGTTTTCCACATATTCCTTTCCTCTCCGATTCTGCGTAGAACCTCCTCATTCCTTACCTTATCAGTCCACCTAATTTTCAACATTCGTCTATAGCACCACATCTCAAATGCTTCGATTCTCTTCTGTTCCGGTTTTCCCACAGTCCATGTTTCACTACCATACAATGTTGTACTCCAGAGGTACATCCTCAGAAATTTCTTCCTCAAATTAAGGAAGGTATTTCATATTAGTAGACTTCTCTTGGCCAGAAATGCCTTTTTTGCCATAGCGAGTCCGCTTTTGATGTCCTTCTTGCTCCGTCCCTCTTTGGTTATTTTACTGCCTAGGTAGCAGAATTCCTTAACTTCACTGACTTCGTGACCATCAATCCTGATGTTAAGTTTCTCGCGGTTCTCATTTCTACTACTTCTCATTACCTTCGGCTTTCTCCGGTTTATTCTCAAACCATACTGTGTACTCATTAGACTGTTCATTCCGTTCAGCAGATCATTTAATTCTTCTTCACTTTCACTCAGGATAGCAATGTCATCAGCGAATCGTATCATTGATATCCTTTCACCTTGTATTTTAATTCCACTCCTGAACGTTTCTTTTATTTCCATCATTGCTTCCTCGATGTACAGATTGAAGAATAGGGGCGAAAGGCTACAGCCTGGTCTTACTCCCTTCTTAATACGAGCACTTCGTTCTTGATCGTCCACTCTTATTATTCCCTCTTGGTTGTTGTACATATTGTATATGACCCGTCTCTCCCTATAGCTTACCCCTACGTTAGTCAGAATCTTGAACAGCTTGCACCATTTTATATTGTCGAACGCTTTTTCCAGGTCGACAAACCCTATGAACGTGTCTTGATTTTTCTTTAGCCTTGCTTCCATTATTAGCCGTAACGTCAGAATTGCCTCTCTCGTGCCTTTACTTTTCCTAAAGCCAAACTGATCGTCACCTAGCGCATTCTCAATTTTATTTCCCATTCTTCTGTATATTATTCTTGTAAGCAGCTTCGATGCATGAGCTGTCAAGCTGATTGTGCGATAATTCTCGCACTTGTCAGCTCTTGCCGTCTTCGGAATTGTGTGGATGATGCTTTTCCGAAAGTCAGATGGTATGTCGCCAGACTCATATACACTCCTGGAAATGGAAAAAAGAACACATTGACACCGGTGTGTCAGACCCACCATACTTGCTCCGGACACTGCGAGAGGGCTGTACAAACAATGATCACACGCACGGCACAGCGGACACACCAGGAACCGCGGTGTTGTCCGTCGAATGGCGCTAGCTGCGCAGCATTTGTGCACCGCCGCCGTCAGTGTCAGCCAGTTTGCCGTGGCATACGGAGCTCCATCGCAGTCTCTAACACTGGTAGCATACCGCGAAAGCGTGGACGTGAACCGTATGTGCAGTTGACGGACTTTGAGCGAGGGCGTATAGTGGGCATGCGGGAGGCCGGGTGGACGTACCGCCGAATTGCTCAACACGTGGGGCGTGAGGTCTCCACAGTACATCGATGTTGTCGCCAGTGGTCGGCGGAAGGTGCACGTGCCCGTCGACCTGGGACCGGACCGCAGCGACGCACGGATGCACGCCAAGACCGTAGGATCCTACGCAGTGCCGTAGGGGACCGCACCGCCACTTCCCAGCAAATTAGGGACACTGTTGCTCCTGGGGTATCGGCGAGGACCATTCGCAACCGTCTCCATGAAGCTGGGCTACGGTCCCGCACGCCCCAACATCGTGCAGCCCGCCTCCAGTGGTGTCGCGACAGGCATGAATGGAGGGACGAATGGAGACGTGTCGTCTTCAGCGATGAGAGTCGCTTCTGCCTTGGTGCCAATGATGGTCGTATGCGTGTTTGGCGCCGTGCAGGTGAGCGCCACAATCAGGACTGCATACGACCGAGGCACACAGGGCCAACACCCGGCATCATGGTGTGGGGAGCGATCTTCTACACTGGCCGTACACCTCTGGTGATCGTCGAGGGGACACTGAATAGTGCACGGTACATCCAAACCGTCATCGAACCCATTGTTCTACCATTCCTAGACCGGCAAGGGAACTTGCTGTTCCAACAGGACAATGCACGTCCGCATGTATCCCGTGCCACCCAACGTGCTCTAGAAGGTGTAAGTCAACTACCCTGGCCAGCAAGATCTCCGGATCTGTCCCCCATTGAGCATGTTTGGGACTGGATGAAGCGTCGTCTCACGCGGTCTGCACGTCCAGCACGAACGCTGGTCCAACTGAGGCGCCACTTGGAAATGGCATGGCAAGCCGTTCCACAGGACTACATCCAGCATCTCTACGACCGTCTCCATGGGAGAATAGCAGCCTGCATTGCTGCGAAAGGTGGATATACACTGTACTAGTGCCGACATTGTGCATGCTCTGTTGCCTGTGTCTATGTGCCTGTGGTTCTGTCAGTGTGATCATGTGATGTATCTGACCCCAGGAATGTGTCAATAAAGTTTCCCCTTCCTGGGACAATGAATTCACGGTGTTCTTATTTCAATTTCCAGGAGTGTATTCTACACACCAACGTGAATAGTTGTTTTGTTGCCACTTCCCCTAATGATTTTAGAAATTCTGATGGAATGTTATCTATCCCTTCTGCCTTATTTGACCGTAAGTCCTCCAAAGCTCTTCTAAATCGACTCCTGTTTCTTCTTCTATCACATCAGACATATCTTTACCCTCATAGAAGCTTTCAATGTATTCTTTTCACCTATCTGCTCTCTCCTCTGCATTTAACAGTGGAATTCCCGTTGCACTCTTAATGTTACCACCGTTGCTTTTAATGTCACCAAAGGTTGTTTTGACTTTCGTGTATGCTGAGTCTGTCCTTCCGACAATCATATCTTTTTCGATGTCTTCACATTTTTCCTGCAGCCATTTCGTCTTAGCTTCCCTGCACTTCCTATTTATTTCATTCCTCAGCGACTTATATTTCTGTATTCCTGATTTTCCCGGAACATGTTTGTACTTCCTCCTTTCATCAGTCAACTGAAGTATTTCTTCTGTTACCCATGGTTTCTTCGCAGCTACCTTCTTTGTACAGATGTTTTCCTTCCCAACTTCTGTGATGGCCCTTTTTAGAGACGTCCATTCCTCTTCAACTGTGTTGCCTTCTGCGCTATTCCTTATTGCTGTATCCATAGCGCTAGAGAACTTCAAACGTATCTCGTCATTCCTTAGAACTTCGTATCCCACTTCTTAGCGTATTGATTCTTCCTGACTAATGTCTTGAACTTCAGCCTATTCATCACTACTATATTGTGATCTGAGTCTATGTCTGCTCCTGGGTACGCCTTACAATCCAGTATCTGATTTCGGAATCTCTGTCTGACCATGATGTAATCTAATTGAAATATTCCCGTATCTCCCGGCCTTTTCCAATTATACCTCCTCCTCTTGTGATTCTTCAACAGGGCATACTAGCTGAAACTTGTTACAGAACTCAATTAGTCTTTCTCCTCTTTCATTCCTTGTCCCAAGCCCATATTCTCCTCTAACCTTTTCTTCAACTCCTTCCCTTACAACTGCATTCCAGTTGCCCATGACTATTAGATTTTCGTCCCCCTTTACATACTGCATTACCCTTTCAATATCCTCATACACTTTCTCTATCTGTTTATCTTCAGCTTGCGACGTCGGCATGTACACCTGAACTATCTTTGTCGGTGTTGGTCTGCTGTCGATTCTAGAACAACCCGGTCACTGAATTGTTCACAGTAACACACCCTCTGCCCTACCTTCCTATTCATAACGAATCCTACACCTATTATACCATTTTCTACTGCTGTTGATATTACCCGATACTCATCTGACCAGAAATCCTTGTCTTCCTTCCACTTCATTTCACTGACCCCTATTATATCTAGATTGAGCCTTGGCATTTCCCTTTTCAGATTTTCTAGTTTCCCTA
Source organism: Schistocerca gregaria (assembly GCF_023897955.1). Lineage (NCBI taxonomy): Eukaryota > Metazoa > Arthropoda > Insecta > Orthoptera > Acrididae > Schistocerca > Schistocerca gregaria. Next base: position 145,398,780 of record NC_064921.1, read on the forward strand.
CCACGTTCAAGTTTCTGACATTCCACGCACCGACTCGTAGAACGTTATCGTTTCGTTGATTATTCAATCTTTTTCTCATGGTAACCTCCCCCTTGGCAGTCCCCTCCCGGAGATCCTCTCCATTAGGCATCGTTAATGTTCGGTGGGATTCATGTCGGCTGATTTCGGTGCCAAACCATTCGCTGGAATTGTGCAGAATCTTCTTCAAACCCACAGCGAATTGCTTTTGCTGAAGTCATTGTGTGTAACAACAGGTCAGTTCAACAATTTATTTGTTGTTATCTCAATGAGTTGTACTCTTTGTTTCTTGTCTTTCATTCCTGCTGTGGTGTGCATACAATTGTATAACGATGTTGTTGTTGTTGTGGTTTTCAGTCCTGAGACTGGTTTGATGCAGCTCTCTATGCTACTCTGTCCTGTGCAAGGTTCTTCATCTCCCAGTACCTACTGCAACCTACGTCCTTCTGAATCTGCTTACTGTATTCATCTCTTGGTCTCCCTCTACGATTTTTACCCTCCACGCTGCCCTCCAATACTAAATTGGTGATCCCTTGATGCCTCAGAACATGTCCTACCAACAGATCCCTTCTTCTGGTCAAGTTGTGCCACAAACTTCTCCTCTCCCCAATCCTATTCAATACTTCCTCATTAGTTATGTGATCCACCAATCTAATCTTCAACATTCTTCTGTAGCACCACATTTCGAAAGCTTCTACTCTCTTCTTGTCTAAACTACTTATCGTCCACGTTTCACTTCCATACATGGCTACACTCCATACAAATACTTTCAGAAACGGCTTCCTGACACTTAAATCTATACACATTGTTAACAAATTTCTCTTCTTCAGAAACGGTTTCCTTGCCATTGCCAGTCTACATTTTATATCCTCTCTACTTCGACCATCATCAGTTATTTTGCTTCCCAAATAGCAAAACTCATTTACTACTTTAAGCCTCTAATTTCCTAATGTAATTCCCGCAGCGTCACCCGATTTATTTCGGCTACATTCCATTATCCTCGTTTTGCTTTTGTTGATGTTCATCTTATATCCTCCTTTCAAGACACTATCCATTCCGTTCAACTGCTCTTCCAAGTCCTTTGCTATCTCTGACAGAATTACGATGTCATCGGCGAACCTCAAAGTTAGGGATACGAATCCTGAAAGTTTATCTTTTTATATATGTTATGATATTTCCCCGTACACGCATTAATGTTTGGGGTCATTTTACGGTTGTATAATAATAGGAACATACAATATTCCTTTCATTACGTATCGTTTCTTCCCTAGAGCTAGTCTGCGAACCTAAATAAACTTTTCTGGTTGGCCCTACCCCTTACCAGGCACTTCATGACTTTTTATTACGTTAACTGTAATGTTTTACTATACCTATATGTACACGACGTTTTTTACGGTTATGATTACAGCTTTTCTGCCTGGGTTTTTTGGCATTCGTTACCTACACTTGTGTATGATATGCTGCCACCTTGCGGCCACTTTAGTTTTCTTGCATGGCTCTCCAGCCACGGATGTTCAGTTCCTATTCAGTATAGCATACTTGAATTGACTCAGTACACCGTATGGAGTCTGCTTCTATAACTGGTATGTACGAGTATAACATCTGTCTATACCACATTTGTACAAAGTGTTCGCAGCTCCTAATTGGTTTTGTAAAATTCTCCTTCCAGGATCTGATGACAAATTCGAAACGCGTCATTGAAAAGAGTGGTCACAAAAGTACCTGTGGCTATCTGTTATCATAGCGTCCGTAATAACTAGTCCAATACTCCTATCTAGTAACCTTCGGTTATTCGTGTCACCCTGAGTTGAATGCGTTCAGTATCTCCAGATATTCGTAGTTAGTAAAGTTCCACACACTCGAGCATTATTGTAAAATGGGACATGCACGTGTTTTGTAGGCAGTTTTCTTTGTTCGGTAACTGTATTTTTCCAATAAACTGCCGATTAACAGATCTACCGACTGTTTTACTGGTCGTCTAGCCTATGTGATAGTTCAGTTTCATATCCATACATCTTGTTGTTGTTGTTGTGTGGTCTTCAGTCCTGAGACTGGTTTGATGCAGCTCTCCATGCTACTCTATCCTGTGCAAGCTTCTTCATCTCCCAGTACCCATTGCAACCTACATCCTTTTGAATCTGCTTAGTGTATTCATCTCTTGGTCTCCCTCTTCGATTTTTACCCTCCACGCTGCCCTCCAATACTAAATTGGTGATCCCTTAATGCCTCAGAACATGTCCTACCAACCGAGACCTTCTTCTAGTCAAGTTGTGCCACAAACTTCTCTTCTCCCCAATCCTATTCAATATTTCCTCATTAGTTATGTGATCTACCCATTTAATCTTCAGCATTCTTCTGCAGCACCACATTTCGAAAGCTTCTACTCTCTTCTTGTCCAAACTATTTATCGTCCATGTTTCACTTCCATACATGGCTACACTCCTTACAAATACTTTCAGAAATGACTTCCTGACACTTAAATCTATACTCGATGTTAACAAATTTCTCTTCTCCAGAAACGCTTTCCTTGCCGTTGCCAGTCTACATTTTATATCCTCTCTACTTCGACCATCATCAGTTATTTTGCTCCCCAAAAAGAAAAATTCCTTTACTATTTTAAGTGTCTCATTTCCTAACCTAATTCTCTCAGCATCACCTGACTTAATTCGACTACATTCCATTATCCTCGTTTTGCTTTTGTTGATGTTCATCTTATATCCTCCTTTCAAGACACTATCCATTCTGTTCAACTGCTCTTCCAAGTCCTTTGCTGTCTCTGACAGAATTACGATGTCATCGTTGAACCTCAAAGTTTTTATTTCTTCTCCATGGATTTTAATACCTACTCCGAATTTTTCTTATGTTTCCTTTACTGCTTGCTCAATATACAGTTTGAATAACATCGGGGAGAGACTACAACCCTGTCTCACTCCCTTCCCAACCACTGATTCCCTTTCATGTCCCTCGACTCTTATAACTGCCATTTGGTTTATGTACAAATTGTAAATAGCCTTTCGCTCCATGTATTTTACCCTTGCTACCTTCAGAATTTGAAAGAGAGTATTCCAGTCAACATTGTCAAAAGCTTTTTCTAAGTCTAAAAATGCTAGAAACGTAGGTTTGCCCTTCCTTAATCTAGCTTCTAATATAAGTCGTAGGGTGAGTATTGCCTCACGTGTTCCAACATTTCTACGGAAACCAAACTGATATTCCCTGAGGTCGGCTTCTACTAGTTTTTCCATTCGTCTGTAAAGAATTCGTGTTAGTATTTTGCAGCTGTGACTTATTAAACTGATAGTTCGGTAATTTTCACATTTGTCAACACCTGCTTTCTTTGGGATTGGAATTATTATATTCTTCTTGAAGTCTGAGGGTATTTCGCCTGTCTCATACATCTTGCTCACCAGATGGTAGAGTTTTGTCAGGACTGGCTCTCCCGAGGCCGTCAGTAGTTCCAATGGAATGTTGTCTACTCCGGGGCCTTGTTTCGACTCAGGTCTTTCAGTGCTCTGTCAAACTCTACACGCAGTATCGTATCTCCCATTTTATCTTCATCTACTTCCTCTTCCAATTTCATAATATTGTCCTCAAGTACATCGTCCTTGCATACACCCTCTATATACTCCTTCCACCTTTCTGCTTTCTCTTCTTTGCTTAGAACTGGGTTTGCATCTGAGCTCTTGATGTTCATACAAGTGGTTCTCTTATCTCCAAAGGTCTCTTTAATTTTCCTGTAGGCAGTATCTATCTTACCTCTAGTGAGATAAACCTCTACATCCTTACATTTGTCCTCTATCCATCCCTGCTTAGCCATTTTGCACTTCCTGTCGATCTCATTTTTGAGGCGTCTGTATTCCTTTTTGCCTGTTTCATTTACTGCATTTTTATATATTCTCCTTTCATCAATTAAATTCAATATTTCTTCTGTTACCCAAGGATTTCTACTAGCCCTCGGTTTTTACCTACTTCATCCTCTGCTGCCGTCACTACGTCATCCGTCAAAGCTATCCATTCTTCTTCTACTGTATTTCTTTCTCCCATTCCTGTCAATTGCTTCCTTATGCTCTCCCTGAAACTCTGTACATCCTCTGGTTCTTTTAGTTTATCCAGGGCCCATCTCCTTAAATTTCCACCTTTTTGCAGTTTCTTCAGTTTTAATCTACAGGTCATAACCAATAGATTGTGGTCACAGTCCACATCTGCCCCTGGAAATGTCTTACAATTTAAAACCTGGTTCCTAAATCTCTGTCTTATCTGTCTATATCCGATACCTTTTAGTATCTCCAGGCTTCTTCCACGTATACAGCCTTGTTTTATGATTCTTGAACCAAGTATTACTTATGATTAAGTTGTGCTCTGTGCAAAATTCTACCAGGCGGCTTCCTCTTTCATTTCTTTGCCCCAGTCCATATTCACCTACTACGTTTCCTTCTCTCCCTTTTCCTACTACCGAATTCCAGTCACCCATGACTATTAAATTTTCATCTCCCTTCACTATTTGAATAATTTCTTTTATTTGATCATACACTTCTTCAATTTCTTCGTCATCTGCAGAGCTAGTTGCCATATAAGCTTGTACTACTGTAGTAAATGTGGGCTTCGTATCTATCGTGGCCACAATAATGCGTTCACTGTGCTGTTTGTTGTAGCTTACCCGCATTCCTATTTTCCTATTCATTATTAAACCTACTCCTGCATTACCCCTATTTGATTTTGTGTTTATAACCCTGTAGTCACCTGACCAAAAGTCTTGTTCCTCCTGCCACCGAACTTCACTAATTCCCACTATATCTAACTTTAACCTATCCATTTCCCTTTTTAAATTTTCTAACCTACCTGCCCGATTAAGGGATCTGACAGTCCACGCTCCGATTCGTAGAACGCCAGTTTTCTTTCTCCTGATAACGACATCCTCTTGAGTAGTCCCCGCCCGGAGATCCGAATGGGGGACTATTTTACCTCTGGAATATTTTACCCAAGAGGACGCCATCATCATTTAATGTTACAGTACAGCTACATGCCCTCGGGAAAAATTACGGCCGTAGTTTCCCCTTGCTTTCAGCCGTTCGCAGTACCAGCACAGCAAGGCCGTTTTGGTTATAGTTACAAGGCCAGATCAGTCAATCATCCAGACTGTTGCCCCTGCAACTACTGAAAAGGCTGCTGCCCTCTTCAGGAACCACACGTGATCTTGTTATGGCCAGGTATCTTTCAACTTCACGACAGCCTCAGAAATGACACTGAAAATAAATGTGTTCATATCTTATTAGAGTACAGACTGCGATGAGTTTTCGTTGAAAAAATATATTTCATAATCACAAAAACGTCTGAATTTATTTAAAAATTTTTGAGTCTTTCGTGAAAATGCCCGCTCACGTGCTTGTAGGACAGAGCTGAAAATTTCTCAGCCAAAACAGTATGCCTCCATTGAACTTGCCTACTGGAAGAGCTTCGAGTGAGTCACGAGCACGACTTTCCAGGAGACAGCTTCCCTCTGCGACCTCTGGGCTGTCGTATGCACACAGCTGTGCGCCAGTCGCCGCGGCGATTCCACACTTCTCTTCCTTCTTCCGCTTCATATCCCTTGAAAGGCGCACGGGAGACCAAAGGAATTTTTCACGGTAAGGGCGTGAGAAGAGGAATCGATTTCCTGGGAACGTCTTTGCGTTAACGAGAAACGTCCTGTCGGTTTTCCGTAGGTTACAAGTGACCGACCTAGCTACTTGGTTTCTTCTATCTCAGTCGTCTAATACAGTCAGTAGCCATTTTTTGTGTTTGCAAATTATATTTACTCTTTGGAAATTAGCAGTCTTCAAATCACAATACTTCTCGAGTAACGCCATTCTTGCATCTTCACCACTGCATACCTGTTTTCACTTCAGAGAACAGAATATGTTTCACATTTGGTGCCCATTTTCAAGTATCTCAGCAGCAGATCTAAAAGCGATAATCATGACATTCCAGTCACTTCCGAGACGTATACTGTTTCGTAATGTAATCTAGAGTGTGATATAACGTCTTTGCCTATAGCTGAGCAACGATCTGCTCTGCCTCCCGCCAGCTTTCTTTTCCCCGAAATATTTATTTAGCATCTAACAGTTACACATAATAATATCGCATATCAGAACATAATAGAAAACAACATTTTATAAACAATTAAGTACTCTACAGGAAACTCCTATTTCAGTCTTCAATACGGAAATCTGTAAGAAATGGTCCATTCAGCTGCACTATGTGATCAAAAGTATCGGGACACCCCCAAAAACATACGATTTTCGTATTAGGTGCATTGTGCTGCCACCTACAGCCAGGTACTCCGTATCAGCGACCTCAGTAGTCATTAAACATCGTGAGAGAGCAGAACTGAGCTCCCCGCGGACCTCACGGACTTGTAATATGGTCAGATGATTGGGTGTCAACTGTGTCATATGTCTGTATGCGAGATTTCCACACTCCTAAACATCCCTAGGTCCACTGTTTCCGAGGTGATAGTGAACTGGAAACTTGAAGAGACACGTACAGCACAAAAGCGTACAGGCCGACGTTTCCTGTTGACTGACAAAGATCACCGACAGTTGAAGAGGGTCGTAATGCGTAATAGGCAGACATATATCCAGACCATCACACAGGAATTCCAAACTGCATCAGGATCCACTACAAGTATTATGACAGGCGGGAGGTGACAAAATTTTGATTTCATGGTCGAGCGGCTGCTCATAAGCCACACATCACGTCGGTAAATGCCAAACTACGCCTCGCTTAGTGTAAGGAGCATAATCATTGGACGATTGAACAGTGGAAAAACGTTGAGTGAAGTGACGAATCACGGTACACGATGTGGCGATCCGATGGAAGTGTGTGGGTATGGCGAATGGACGGTGAACGTCATCTGCCAGCGGATGTAGCGCCAACAGTAAAATTCGGAGCGGTGGTGTTATGGTGTGGTCGTGTTTTTCATGGAGGGGGCTTGCACCCCTTGTTGTTTTGCGTGGCACTATCACAGCACAGACCTACATTGATGTTTTAAGCACCTTCTTGCTTCTCACTGTTGAAGAGCAATTCAGGGATGGCGATTGCATATTTCAACACTATTGAGCATCTGTTCATAAATGTACCGCCCGTGGCGGAGTGGTTACACGACAATAACATCCCTGTAATGGACTGGCCTGCACAGAATTCTGACCTGAATCCTATTGAACACCTTTGGGACGTTTTGGAAAGCCGGCTTCGTGCCAGGCCTCACCGACCGACATCGATGCCTCTCCTCAGTGTAGCACTCCGTGAAGACTAGGCTGCCATTCCTCAAGAAACCTTTCAGCACGTGATTGAACGTATGTATGCCTGTCAGAGTGGAAAATCAAGGCTAAGGGTGGGCCAATACCATACTGAGTTCCAGCAATAACGATGGAGGGCGCCACGAACTTGTAAGTCATTTTCAGCCAGGTGTCCTGATACTTTCGATCACATAGTGTACTTCTTAGATTATGATTTTGTAGAATTCTCATTATACTTCTTTTGTTTAAAGTAAGGTCTTATATCAAAATATTTTTATAATATTTTCATAATGGAATCTTGAGAAAATTCGTCTACATAATAATGTAATGGAATGATGATCACTTTCTCGTGTTCATCGAATAACTAATCCAGATAATGTAAGTTGTCCGTTAACTGAAGTCCAAAAGTCGTATGAGTTGTTAGGGCCACGTTGTTGGGAAACTGTTTCCATTCGGGTATCATGATGCTGTGAACCTGTGCATTACTTGTGTCCGTTCTGTTTGATCAGTCGAATCGTGTCCCCTGCAGAATCCCATATAGCGAGAAATTTTGGGCACTCAAAACGATGTTAATTGTGTCCTCCGTATTAGTTTCCACAAGCGTCTGACGGTTTTAACTGTATGGAGTAAAGTTTAGAGCTGGTCGCTATTGTCCGGATTATCACTTTGTGCCATGTCATCTGGCGCCTTCTGGTATTATTTTGATCGCTAAATTTTCCCACACGATTTTCCAATCGTGTTGCGGTAATTCCACTCCCCATTTATTAGCACTTGTATTCCTTTAAGAGCTATGACCGTTATATCCACTTTGCGTTGTTTTAGGACTTCTGGGGTTGGGTTTGGGTTAGGTTGTTTTGGGGAATGAGACCAGACAGCCAGGTCATCGGTCTCATCGGATTAGGGAAAGACGGGGAAGGAAGTCGGCCGTGCCCTTTGAAAGGAACCGTCCCGGCATTTGCCTGGAGCGATTTAGGGAAATCACGGAAAACCTAAATCAGGATGGCCGGACGGAGGATTGAACCGTCGTCCTCCCGAGTGCAAGTCCTGTGTTTAACCACTGCGCCACTTCGCTCGGTTTAGGACTTCTGTTGATATGTAACTTTTATTGAGATAGTAATTTCGGACGAAGTTTAACGAATGTGGTTATTGGCAATATTAACCTGCACTTTCACTTATTTCAGCAGCTGGCGAGTGAGGTACCTTTCCTATTACACACTTATTTCCGTTGACCTGTAGTGCCTCAGATTTTGCTTTCAAGTCGATTAGTCCCAGTCCACCCTCATTTAAGCTCAGGGTGCAAGTCCTCAGAGAAACCTTTCAAATTTCTCACCTATAGAAACCAATATATCGCTTACTGTACAGCTCACCATATTTTTTGTGTGTCGGCAGGACATGAGCTGAGTACCAAACTTTTGGCAGAGAGCATGCGAGCGTCTGCTGCTCCAACTTCGGCGTTCCGCATCAACTGGGTTTCAATCTGTTAACGCTGATAGCTGGAAGAAGGCCATCCAGGGGCGAGTGCTAGCAGTCACGGGGGGCTGAGCGATATTTAGTCAATTTACAGGCCCTATGGCCAGGTGGTTCGAGTTTGTTGGATGACGGGGCTACAGAATGCATGGGAAAAGTGGAATTATTGAATCATAATCTTGTACTTGCTTGGTGAGTCAGTAGTGTGTCGGCTGAACAATCATTCAGAGGTATCTGCTCTATTGTTTTGAGTTTATTTGCTTTCGATTAGGATAGAAACTGAAGCACTGAGTTAAAATTTGTGCCATCGCCACGGTTTGAACCTGGATCTACTGCTGTATTAGCCACAGTAGTGTAGGGCATAGAATATCTATCTAGTACGCAGAGACCTGCATTCAATTTCAGGCATTGGCATAACTTTTAATTCATTACTTAAGATTCTATCTTTGTGGAAGATATTCTTGAGGCTCAGTATGTCTCCAGAAAAATGTAATTACATAATTGCATATCATTTCGAACGTTCAAGGATGGCTGGATTTTTATTGTCTGCTCTGGCATAGTCATTTTTGTTTAGTGGGTTTGAGTCTGGTTTTTAATTTATCGATATTTGTGCTGCACTTCGGTCATGTAATGTAGTAGTCAGGGTTAATTTAATCGTTTGTCTAGTCGGTGCTACTATTTAAATTTTATTTGTACATTTTTTTACGCAATAACCGTCATTTATATTTTACCTAAAGAGTTCAAGTAACATTTTTCCGACGTAGCTAAGGCTTGTTTACTATGAATGCCCATTGTATGCCCCACTCGTTCGAGGCTAGGTTGAAGAGACAAGAATAAAGGAAGGAAAGTCAATACCACACCAGTATAAATACCGGTGCCCCAAACAGTTCTATCTGCTCGTGGTGTGGTTCATGACAGGCTTCCAAACACGACAAGCAACCATTCCCGATAGCTTGGCGACCACAGCAAAAATTAGGACCAATGTTGCACACATCCAGATTTTCAACTGCGGCCATAACGAACGATCTGACCACAGGTGGGCTGCAAGTAAGGGTGCCAACCCGGCCCCCCTCCCCCCCCCCCCCCTCTCCGGCTTGCACCCGCACCTTTTAATCACAAGGTTCTAGCTAAAGAGCACACTAAGGGAATGGAAGACGCGCGAAAGGTAACATTTAAGGAGGAGCTCTGATTCTGCCTTGCTGTCAGAGATGCACCGTTTAGCTGTAGGACTGCAGCTAACAGACACCGATATAAACGACCAATTCGTAGCATCATGCTGTCGAGAGTTGTACCCTAACTCACAGTCACCAAACACCTCTGTGGACTATTGAGGGAACACTTTACGTGCATGACATATCCCGAACATCATTATCATGATTACGTAAATGACATATTCTCTTACAATAAGATAACGTTCTAACTGCCCAACAAGCTTTCCTAAATGTCCATGAGTTTGTCTGTCTGTCTGTAACGTGCACACCAAGCAGTATTCCTCCCTTACTCAATCTGTGCATTTTTGGAACACAACCTACGATCAGCATAGAGACAGAAGTGATGACACTTTCGTCAGGACCTGACCATCATTTTGCAGGACAATGCTCAAGCACGTACAGTGCAAGCTGTTACAGATTTGTTTGACTGAGGTGGCTGCTAAGTGCTATACCACCTACTGCACTCCCATGATTTAAGCCCTCATAAGTTCAAATCGACTGCTAAACTGAAGGAAACACTTCACGGCACTTGCTTCAGATGTGCTACAAATTCGTCGGGCAATAGACCATGCCGCTCGAACTGTTAACACAACTGGCGCTGCTGAGAGTATCCTACAATTTCTACATCGCTGGCAAGGGGTTATACACAATGCTGGTGACTACTCTGAAGGTCAGTAAAACTTTGAAATACGTATCTATTTTGTACGAGCTGTATATAAATAGTTGCCACTAATACAGTTCCAACCCTCGTAGTAAATATCCGCCGCATACGGTGTATCCATCTAACGTGCCATTGACATACAAACACCATTCGACGGTTTCGCAATACAACACGAACGGTAAGACTAGTACCGTCGAATTAAGAAAATGTGAATAATGTATTCCTTCGAAGAACAACTCAATATGCTACTCATTTACAGAGAATGCCAACGAAATTCAGTTAGAGCTAGAGACTTATACTGAAACATATCCTCAACGTTCTCACCCTACACGTCGTACATTTATTTATTTATTTATTTATTTAACCTGGCAAGATTAGGGCCATCAGGCCCTCTCTTACATCTAACCAGGCATTCTACTTATTTTACAGTCATATGTTTCAGTAGGCATGTTAAACTACATCTAATACAAAAAGTGAGATAAACAATTAGAAAGGTACACCTCGAAAAATACATTATTGAAGAGAAAGATTTAAGATAGGAGTGCTGGCAGCAGGGAGTATGAGGGAGACTCATGGTGAAGCGAGGAGAAGAATAGAGAGACATGATGAAACATAATTAAGGAAAATATAAAGGAAAAGGAGACTGCGTGTCTAATAGAGATAGATGAAGAGGAAGGCATCTCAGGAGCAAGATAGGAGACACTAGCTTTGCTATTTGACAGATGAGAGGATTGGCCTTGCACATTAATTTTGTGGAGAATTTTATGCGGATGATAGTAGGAAATGCTTCAACTTCTTCTTAAAAGCAACAGAAGACTGAATTTTCCTCAAGGTAAGGGGCAGTTTGTTCCAGAGGCGGACAGCGGCAACTGAGAAGGAGTTTGCAAAAGTTTTTGTTTTGTGAGTGGGTACAGTTAGGATACCAGATAAGAGTGACCTCGTGTTTCGATTATGATGGCATGACAGGATTTTAATCTCTGAAGCTAGGTACTGGGGTGCTTGCGCGATGAGGAGTCGGTGAAGTAGACATAGAGTGTGGTAGTCACGCAGTTTGTCCGGCCGCAGCCACCCTAGCTCGGAGTATGAAGCACTAACATGATCATATCGGCGAATGTTGCAGGTGTAACGCACACAGGCATTCATGGTTAGCTCTAGCCGTCTTTTGTTTTCACTACTCATGCCTTGTTGAATCACATCACAATAGTGGAGGTTCGGTAGAACGAGTGCTTGCACGAGCTGGCGTTTCAAGTCCTGTGGGAATATGTTCCGAAACTTTTTGAGAGCATAGAGACAAGCAGACGTCTTTCGGCACACTGCGACTGTATTCTCCGCCCAGTTGAGATGCTCGTCCAAAGTTACACCCAAGTTCTTCACTGTTTTCTGATATGGTATTGGAGTACCTTCGAGCAGAATAGGAGGTAGCCGTTCGCGGAAATCTGAACTTATTAATTTCTGATGGGCTATTAAGATTACTTGCGTCTTTTTTGCATTTAATTTAAGCCCCAGGTTTTTCGCCCATGTCACTACTGAAGACAGATCATCATTCATCAGAGCGATTGCAGTGTTTACGTCTTCAGGTCTGACGCTGAGGTAGAGCTGGAGGTCGTCGGCATAGAAATGATGTTTACAGGAGGACAAAACCGACGAAATATCGTTGACATATAAAGAAAACAAAAGTGGTCCTAAGACTGATCCTTGTGGCACTCCCGAAGAAACATGTTTCCAGGAAGATTTTTCATTTGCGCAGACAACACATTGCTGTCTGTCTTTTAAGTAGCTTTCAAACCATCTCATTGCACTATCAGAGAAATTAAGCTGTTGCATTTTTCTGAGTAATATGTCAAAGTTAACAGTGTCAAAAGCTTTGCTGAAGTCCAGTAGCGTCAATATTGTTGCCTTTCGATTGTCGATGGCATATTTCAGGTCATCGGTTGCTTTAATTAGAGCAGTGTTTGTGCTGTGATGTTTACGGAAACCGGATTGAAATTTGTCATATAGACTGAATTCATGCAAGTGTTCAGTGATTTGGTCATGAACAATATATTCCAGTGCTTTGGAAACAGCAGGCAGTATGCTAATTGGTCGGTAATCACTAGGCAGTTGCGGGTTTTCGACCTTAGGGATGGGTCGAATTATGCTTCTTTTCCATGCAGTGGGGTATATTCCGTTCACGAGGGAAAAATTAAATATATCAGTTAAGACAGGTACTAAGATATCGGCAACATTCTTAATCATGGTTATACCGATACTGTCGTTGCCTATTGCATCAGAAGAGATTCTCATTATTGCTTTTCTTGCCGTATTTGTTGTTACATGTTTTAGATGAAAGGTATCGTTGTTAGTTATCCTGTTTGGGGATTCTTGTGGACGGAAATTATCAGCCGTGCTGGTATTCAGAGGTGCAGAGAAGAATTCATTTAATTCGTTAGCTGACACATGAAAAGTAGTTTCCGATTTTGCCTTTCCGACCCCCAAGCTACGGAGATTCTTCCATAGAGTCGTGGGTGTCAGATCGCTGCATACGAGGGAGCGAGCGTGCCTGATTTTGGCATTGCGAATGCATTGTTTCACTCTGTTCCGTAGCTTTCTATATTCTTCAAAACGTTCGGGTTTCGGATCTGCCTTGAAACGCCTGTGGGCAGCATCCCTATTAGTCATCATTTGACGTAATTCAGCTGTCAGCCATGGAGCAGGAGATTTTCTTACACGGACTGTGCGCACAGGTGCATGTTTGTCATAGAGGGCAGTGAGTTTATCACCAAGTTCATTAATTTTGCCGTCGATTGTAGGTTCTCTGATTATTTGATGCCATGAGATTTCTGAGCAATCGGCTGTTAGAGCGTCAAGGTCAATACGTTTCATGTTCCTACAAGTTATGTAACGCGATTTGATCCTTGGGGGCTGCACAGAGTAGGCCAGGAATATTACATCATGTGCTGAGAGGCCAGGGGCCGATGATTGACCAACATCTCTTACTTTGTCAGTCTGTTTTGTTGCGATCACGTCTATAAGAGTATGACTGTGCGCCGTATGGTGTGTAGGTTGTAATGGAAGAATGTTCATGCTATTGCAACTAAACAATCTTCTTAGGTTTATTGCGGAGGGAGTGTCTCTTAGCAGGTCTATGTTCAAGTCACCCATTATGATGACATGTTCGTATTGACAGTGAAGTGAATGTAATTCCGACTGGAAGGAACTCATTGAGCTTATTTTTGGCGGCTTGTACACGACGCCAGTCAAGAATTTCCGACTTTGTATATTTATTTCAATGAACATGAATTCAGCCTCTTTTTCTTCAGCAGGATTTGACGTACATAAGACTTTCGCTTTGAGATCTGTTCGTATATATGCGCCGACCCCGCCACCTCGCTTTTTTGATCTGTCTGCCCTAAGAAATGTGTACCCTGGGAGATGAATAGATGCAGAGGATATGTGTGGTTTCAACCACGTTTCGGATAGGAGGATTACGTGGTAGTTTAGTTGGTGGAAGAGGAGGCTAAGTTCTTCGTAATGCGCAGGTAAAGACTGAATGTTGCAGTGAGCTGCTAAAAGCTCGGACGCGTTCCGCTGAGCAGCCTGGAGTAGGGTGGCAGACTGGTTTGTCCCTTTGTTAGGCACTACCTGCCGCGAGGGGCACTGACCGGTGTTTCCGCCAAGTGACATATTCCAGGGGTGTCCGAGATTTTGCGCGCCCTGTTTGTGACTCCGCGAGAGCCGAAAGAAAAGCGACTGCAAGAGATTTCCTGAGGTTGCGGGAGTATAGAAAATGGATTAGTGGTATTCGGTGCAGGGAGAATATGACCAAAATGGTGACAGCTGTGTGGCACTGACTATCCTATGTCGTGAGAGGAAAAGTGTAATTAGAGTATTTGAAACAGCTTAGGGTGGAAATAAGGGAAAGAGGAGTGATTTAAAAGGCCGATGCTGCCAGCAGAGAGAAGTAAGCTTAATATTTAATAGAGTATCGTAGGAAGCTAGAATTAAATTGAAATTTGCTAAAGTGATACTGATAGTAATTTTTGTTATGAACAATTTAAACCGAAGAGATGGTTGACTAATGAACTAAAGGAGAGACTAATAATTGCAATAGAACTATTACAGAATGGAAGAGAATAAACTGAGAAAATGAAAAAAGTATTAGCAGTAACTAAAACTAAGCAATGGCTACAGCTAAAGACACAAAAAATAGTAAAAAGTTAATACAGTTACAAAAACAATTAGTTGAAGGTACAAATAATTAAAAAGTTAATAAGTTACAAAAACAATTAGTTGAAGGTACAAATAATTAAAAAGTTAATACAATTACAAGACTATATCTGAGTATAGGACTGTTAAAATTTGAAAATGGTGTTAAGTTTGACTTTTGGCTCGAGTAGGTTCACTTAATACTATTTAGTTCTGTCATGTTTGTGACTGTCTTCTTTCCAGCTGCAGTCTTAATGATTACTCTGCCATCCTGAGTCCACACATTCTGAAGACCGAAATGGGATATGGCACTGTTTAAAATCTTTAGCCGCTCGTGTGTCAGATCTTCTCTTATTGTAATCCCTGTCCTTGCTAACTTCTTCTTCTGGGTAAAGATCTCAGCCCTTTTTCGGTACGAAACAAATTTAATAATTATTGGACGAGGTTTGGTAGCACCTGGTAGTTTTCGTCCCACCCGGTGGCTCCTGTCAATGTCTGCCTTGGTCACTTCGACGCCTAATTTTTCACGCGCAACCTGTATAAGCAGGTTGTCCGTGTCTTCTTCTTTATTTTCTGCTACTCCAAACAGTCGTAGACTATTTCGCCTTTGGTACTGTTCTAGCTCGTCTGTGGCGGCAGATAGTTTCACTTCCAACTCTCGTGCCTTTTTCTCGTATTCAGACACAGACTTTTTTAGTGCTGTAATTTCGGCAGTATTGGCCTCAACAGTTTCACGCATTTTGGCCAATACTGCTGCCGTTACAGTATCTGATATGGTGCCTGCTATCAGATCGAGATTGTTTTTATCGCGAAGCGCAGCGTTTACCTCAGAGCGAACCAACTCCGCTATACCGGGAGCCGCGGCCGCACCTTCCGCCAGGAGCAGGCCCGCCGCACCTGCTGCTTCCCCGCTGCTGGACGCGCTGCTGTTGATTCTTCTGTTTACCATTTTCTCGCAGATATTGGCGGAGCACAGAAAAAAATAGCACTACTGCACAGAACACTGTTGTTTACACGATTTCCACTTGTACTAGACAACACCACCTGCGAGAACACCTTCGAATTCGACTAAATTTCGCGAGCCGAACTTAACACGTGTTACACTGAAGCCGCCATGAGCAACATTTAAATATGTGTATGATAAACTGAGAACAACTGGGTGTTTAACACGTCGGAAACATATCAGACAAAGAAAATTTACTAACGAGGAAACGGAAACAGGTACTCTTGCCACTGTGATTCGAGATATTTGTGTTAGTTCGCGTCAAATCGCAAGGGAATCTGGCATGAGCAAGAGTAGTGTTGTTTGTGTTCTGCATCGGCAAAAATATCATACTTACCATATCAGTCTCCACAAAGAATTAATTGGTACGGATTGTATGCGTCGCATTGAATTTTGCCGATGGACTCAGCTTCAGATTCAGAGGGATGACACATTTATTAATTTGATATTATTTACTGAGGAAGCTACATTTACGAACCTTGGAAATGTTAATTAGTATACTGGGCAACTGAAGATCCTTGTTAGCTGCGGCAAGTTGCACACCAAAGACCGTGGTCGGTGAATGTATGGTGTGGGATGCTGGACGACAGAATTACGGGCTCCTATTTCGTCGAAGGAAATCTTAATGGTAGGAAGTACACCACATTCCTCCAAAAAACCTTAGGTCTATTATTGGAAGAAATACGTTTAGGAACAATGAACAAAATGTATTATCAACACGATGGATGTCTTGCACATTTTTCGCTGATGGCTAGAAATGAGTGGCAGATACAATTCCCAAATCTTTCAATTGGATGCGGAGATGGCATGCTCGTTCGCCGGACTTGACGCCCTTGGATTTTTACTTGTGGGGATTCGTAAAAGACATTGCTTATAAATACGTTCCAACTACACCTAAAGATATGCGAGAGAGAATTGTCAGAGCATGTGCTTCGATAAGTGCCGATGTGATGAGGAATAGCATTCAATCCATGATAAGAAGATTGCAGCACAGCATAGATACCAATGGTCATCACACCCTCTGTAAATGGACGTTCATGCCACCTTTCTGACCTTCGTTGACCTTCAACGATCTTACTGTTACACATCAGCGGATTCGTCTCGATAGCCCCTATCAGAAAACAAGTACCGAACTATAGCATCCCATTTAAAGAAACAAAGTTGACCTTCATATCTCTGAAGTGACCCCACTTAGCAACAAAAAAAGAACGTCATATTATGGCCCCCGTTGTCCCATGCAACTTTTGTCCCACAAACTTTTCAGCTAATATCTAACTTTCGCAGTTATTCTTTTTTGGCAATAGTTAGCGGCTCACCCTGTATACTTCATCCATGTTAGTAATTTAGAATTTCAACGATTTTTGCCTGTATCGATATCGATAGTGGCAAGATGCTGGTTCACGGAATTCCAAGACCATATCAGAATCTCTGCAGTAGTTCTCCAGACTAGCCCGGATATATAAATAGAAGCGAGCATGGGAAATTTTTTATTTACTTGCTGAAACATGGCTACTTCTTACATTTCACATGTGTACAAGCAGCAATGTCTGTTTATTATGTCTCTGACGGATGAATGCAATTTATATTCGAATGGTAGAAAGATATTTTTTGTGTGATATCATTACAACTTAATGAGTTTCCGACTTTTTGCTTTACTTGTACTGTGAAACCTCGCTGACTGTTGAATTTCGTGATTCTAGGTCAACGGGAAATCCCCTCTACGTTTTAATGAGTGTGTTTCAAAATATGTGACATAAATGACCGAACCTTTTGATTGGATTGACTTACAAACTTAAACTTCTTACATGTCCGGGGGACCATAGACTGAAGTATGTGACATAAGTCTGAACTTGATACGCCAATCTGTTCCAGAGAAAGAGGATCTTAACAACCGAAGAGAAAAACAGACACAGAGATAAAAACTGACCAAAAAATACTTTTTCGTTTATATAATTACAGATTAACAGTTTTCGGATTTTTTTTCCTTTACTTAAACTATGAAACCTTGGTTCTTGTTAAATTTCATGATTTCACGTCAACGGGAAGCACCCTGTAACTTTTGATGAGTGCGTTTTCGATTATTAAACTACGGACATAAATGGCCGGATCTTTTGATGCTCTGACTTAGAAGCTTAAAACTCTTACACCACCAAGGGAACATATGCTTTGATGTATGACACAAATTAGAATTTGATATGTCTACCCGTCTGTGAAAAAGCGTTCTTAGCAATCGATCATGAAGACAGACAGATGGACGGACGGACAACAAAGACATCCCATAAAGTTCCGTTTTTACAGACTGAGGCACTGAACACATTAAAAAAGGATTAAGTCCCAAACCACCAGGCTTTAACTCGTATAAAGACACTATCCACCATGTTCGTTGTACAAATCATCAACCACAAAGCCCTCAATAACTGTGGAAAGTGCCTGAGACATCACGGCTCCAGATACCGGTTGAGAGTTATGAGCAACCACTAAGTTGGCACTTTATGTTCCGTATTGGACAGCGTTATAGGAAACAGGGCGTCATATCCCTATCTGGACATCAGTATTTATTGTTTCTGTAGTTTCCCTGAGTTACTTTAGACAAATGCTGGCACGATCCGTTAGGGAAAGGAAGCGGGCAGAATACATCTATATCTTCCCCATTCTGAGCTCGTTTTCCGTATTTCATGATCTCATCGTCGACGGAACGTTATGCACTAGTAATTTTTCCCTTCTGTCAGCAGATATGTGAGATATTTCCATTTCTTCTAGCCTTAGTGTATATTGCGTAATGGGGCTACCTTATGCATTAGCAGTGGCTATGAAAGACGAACGTATAAGTATACACTACTGGCCATTAAAATTGCTAGACCACGACGATGACGTACTACTGACGCGAAATTTAACCGACAGGAAGAACATGCTGAGATATGCAAATGATTAGCTTTTCAGAGTATACACACAAGGTTGGCGCCGGTGGTGACACCTACAACATGCTGACATGAGGAGAGTTTCCAACCGATTTCTCATACAGAAACAGTAGTTGACCGGCGTTGCCTGGTGAAACGTTGTTGTGATGCCTTTTGTAAGGAGAAGCAATGGGTACAATCACGTTTCCGACTTTGATAAAGGTCGGATTGTAGCCTATCGCGACTGAGATTTATCGTATTGCGACTTTGCTACTCGCGTTGATCGAGATGTAATGATTGTTAGCAGAATATGGAATCGGTGGGTTCAGGAGCGTAATACGGAACGCCGTTCTGGATCCCAACGGCCTCATATCACTAGCCATCGCGATGACAGGCATCTTATTCGCATGGCTGTAACGGATCGTGCAGTCACGTCTCGATCCCTGAGATAACAGATCGGGCCATTTGCAAGACAACAACCATCTGCACGAACAGTTCGACTACGTTTGCAGCAGCATGTACTATCAGCTAGGAGACCATGGCTGCGGTTACCCTTGACGCTGAATCACTGACAGGAGCGCCTGTGATGGTGTACTCAAAGACGAACCTGGGTGCACGAATGGCAAAACGTCATTTTTTTCGGATGAATCCGGGTTCTGTTTACAGCATCATGATGTTCGCATCCGTGTTTGGCAACATAGTGGTGAACGCACATTGGAAGCGTGTATTCGTCATCGCCATATTGGCGTATCACCCGGCGTGATGGTATGGGGTCGCATTGGTTACACGTCTCGGTCACCTCTTGTTCGCATTGACGGCACTTTGAACAGTGGACGTTACATTTCAGATGGGTTACGACCCGTGGCTCTACCCTTCATTAGATCCCTGCGAAACCCAACATTTCAGCAAGATAATGCACGAGCGCATGTTGCACGTCCTCTACGGGCATTTCTGGATACAGAAAATGTTGGATTGCTGCCCTTTCCAGCACATTCTCCAAATCACTTACCAATTGAAAACGTCTGGTCAATGGTCGCCGAGCAACTGGCTCGTCACAATATGCCAGTCACTACTCTTGATGAACTGTGGTATGGTGTTGAAGCTGCATGGGCAGCTGTACCTGTACACGCCATCCATGCTCTGACTCAATGCCCAGGCTTATCAAGGCCGTTATTACGGCTAGAGGTGGTCATTCTGAGTACTGATTTCTCAGGATCTATGCAACCAAATTGCGTGAAAATGTAATCATATGTCAGTTCTAGTATAATATATTTGTCCATTGAATACCCGTTATCATCTGTTTTTGTTTTTGGTGTAGCAATTTTAACTGGCAGTAGTGTATCTTTCATTAGAGTATATCCTACAACTACATACGGTGTTTTATCATTTTTTATGTCACCTTTATCATTTCCTATTCGGGTCAATGTTTACGGGAAGTGATCTGTGGGATAAGTGTTTTATTTAATCCTAAATTTCTCGTTATGATAAGCAGCCTGCAATTAATGAGCACTCCTTATCTTGCATCAAATCTATTCTGTTAGTTTGCATGTAGGCTAATTCTGCTCTCTCCGAGCTTATAAAGGGAATGGTGAACAGTTGGAATACACATTCTGTCTCTGTGTTGCGCCGGCCGCTGTGGCCTAGCGGTTCTAGGCATTTCAGTCAGGAACCGCGCTGCTGCAACGGTCGTAGGTTCGAATCCTGGCTATGGCATGGATGGGTGTGATGTACTTAGGTTAGTGAGGGCTAAGTAGTTCTAAATCTAGGGGACTGATGACCTCAAGTTCCATAGGGCTTAGAGCCATTTGAACCATTTTTGTCTCTGTCTTGGCGTTTGTGTCATGGAGCCCGTAGGTGGAACTATCTTTCCCACCGCATTCGTGGGCGAGTATTTCCATTGGCTGCTTGAAGTTCGCCGTAGAAGTTTCGACTTCTTTCTACAAAATCTGTCAGTTAAAACGGACGAAGAAGGGCTTCATAGAGAGTTCTTTTTGACTCCAGCTGATTGGGTTGTTGTGCTGCTGCCGGAAGCTAGGCCCGTAACTCGAATTACACCAAAGGTGTTCCCTCTCGGTACTGTTGAGGAACGAATGGGAGGCCGTTGAGGACGGAGCGAGCTCCAGTCTGTATCTTCCAATCTTCACAGAAGTTTTCCTTCGAACCAAGCAGAACATGCAATTTTGTCATTGTGCAGCAATAAAAATGCAGTGGGAATGTATTCACATCTGTTGGACGAATGTTATGAAAACAAACACTCCAAACCAACATTTCATGTAAGTATCATCCAACGAAAATCTGTAACGCAGCCATCTGTGTGTTGAGTGCTTATAATTATGTATTATTTATATTTCAGGACCAATAATCTGTATAAAACGCGCCACGTGTTATAAGGAAAGCGTGTAAATCGTCTGAAGACGAATCATAACGATTCGAAACCGGTAACGCTACTCTTTGAATAAAGGAACGGAAAGAAATTTGTGGCTGGTTGCAAAAGGCAAAGACCCCGAGTTCGAGTCTCGATCCGGCACACTGTTTTAATCTGCCAGGAAGCTTCTATCAATATCCATAGTTTATGAAAACAGAATTTCTCTCTCAGGTCCGCCCCCCCCCCCCCCCCCCCCCACAACCCCACCCCGTCGTTCCTATTCGGGCCGAGGTGTGTGCCTACAGGGTTCCCGGAAGACAGCAGCGAGAGCAAGGCGTGGCCGCCCGCTCTGCGGAGCCCGCTCCGTGTGAAAATTCTGCAGGCAGCAGGTGTGCAAACACACGGCCGCAGGCACTGCGGAACCTCAGCGGTCGACACAAACGTCACGTCACTCAATGGCGATATTATTGCGTAAAAATGAAATGTCTCTCTGGACGCAAAACCGCAGCGCCACGTTCATTTCGCGGGCAGTTTTAGAACAAAAGGAATGAAATGGTTTCCCATGTGCTAGTCGCTGGAAAGGTGAAAGGCTATTCGTTATGACAAAAGGAGCAGAGAAACGTACAAAATATTCAAAAGTTGCGCATCATTGTCTCAATAATGATAATTTTAGAAGGCGAAACGGAAATAATGAAAATAATAGTAAAACAGAAACGGAAAGACCTCCGACAACGGTACGAGTGGAGGAGATTTAGTGTTTAACGTCCCGTCGACAACGAGGTCATTAGAGACGGAGCGCAAACTCGGGTTAGGGAAGGATGGGGAAGGAAATCGGCCGTGCTCTTTCAAAGGATCCATCCCGGCTTTTGCCTGAAGCGATTTAGGGACATCACGGAAAACCTAAATCAGGATGGCCGGAGACGGGATTGGACCGTCGTCCTCCCGAATGCGAGTCCGGTGTGCTAACCACTGCGCCACCTTGCTCGGTCAACGGTACGAGACCAGGTCACTACGTCTGGAAGCTAAAGGAATTACCGGATGGCTATAACACAAGCGCAGATACTGACGGAGACCTTTTACTGTCTATAAGTATCTACATCTACATACATACTCCGCTAGCCACCAAGCGGTGTGTGGCGGAGGGCACAATTCGCGCCAAAGTCATATCCCCCTCCCCCCGTCTCTGTTCCACTCGCGAATCGCTCGAGGGAAAAACGACAGTCTGAACGCCTCAGTACGAGCTCTTATTTCCCTTACCTTTGAATGATGATCATTACGCGATTTGAAAATTGGTGGTAAAAATATATGCTCTACATCCTCGGCGAAGATGGGATTTCGGAATTTAGTGAGCAGCCGCTTCTGTTTAGCTCGTCATCTACCTGCAAGTGTGTCCCACTTTAAACTTTCTATGAGATTTGTAACGCTCTCGTGATGAATAAATGTGCCAGTCACGAATCTTGCCGCTCTTCTTTGGACCTTCTCAATCTCTTGAATCAGACCCAACTGGTAAGGGTCCCAGGCAGACGAACAATACTATAAGACTGGACGAACTAACATATTGTAAGCTATTTCTCTTGTTGAAGGGCTGCATCGCTTCAGGATTCTACCAATAAACCGCAATCTAGAGTTCGCCTTACCCGTTACATGTGTAATTTGATCATTCCATTTGAGATTATTTCGAATAGTCACACCGAGATACTTGACGGACGTTACCGCTTCCAAAACTTGGCATTTATTTTGTACTCTTATATTTATGAGGGTTTTCTCCTTGTTATACGCAGTAGGTTACACTTACTATTATTGAGTGATAACTGTCAGTCATTACACCACGCATTTATTTTGTGCAAATCCTCATTGATTTGTTCACAAATTTCGTGTGATACTACCTTTCTGTAGACTACAGCATCATCGGAAAACAGTCTAAGGCCGCTGTCAGTACCATCAACTACATCGTTTATGTAAATCGTAAAAAGCAGAGGACCTATTACGCTGCCCTGGGGCACACCTGAAGTTGCTCTTTCTGTTGAAGTTACCGCGTACAGGACGACATACCGCTCCCTGTCTGTTAGGAAACTTTCTATCCAACCACATATGCCACTGGATAGACCGTAAGCGCGCACTTTTTGAAGCAATCGACAGTGCGGAACTGTGTCTAACGCCTTTCGGAAGTCGAGAAATATGGCATCAACCTGCGATCCGGTATCTAGAGCTTGTTGTATATCATGCACAAAGAGGGCCAGCTGTGTCTCGCGTGACCGTTGTTTCCTAAAACCGTGCTGATTTCTGCAGATGAGCTTCTCTGAGTCTATAAAGGTCATAATGTCTGAACACAAAATATGTTCCAAGATTCTACAACAAATCGATGTCAGTGAAATTGGCCGGTAATTATGTGCATCCGATTTTCAACCCTTTTTATAGGTTGCTATGACCTGGGCCTTCTTCCAGTCCCGTGGAACTTTCCGCCGTTCCAATGATCTCTGATAGATGCAGATAAGAATGGTGCTATATTTGTAGCATAGTCAACATAAAATCTTACGGTGGTACCGTATGCCAGTGAACTTTGGAAGACGTACTAATGAGTTAATGCGGAACCGATATATGCCGGAAAGAAAATTAGTTCCAGTTGCCGCCACCAGCTGCAAATCTGGCGCTGTACACTTTTTGTATGACGGCAAAGACATCGACGGTGTCATTTGACAAGCCATAACGTCAGTGAACAGTATAGCTATCGAGAAGAGAGACGGTGCAATTGAAACTCATTTACGTGATCGGCAGCAATTGCAGCTCTACATCGAGAGAGTTTCGCTGACTGAATGGTATGAGGAGAGGTTCGATGTCTTTAAATGCTGTAAAGAAGCTCATAATGTACGAGAAAATATGGGTGAGGTTGGTGTGACACCTGGAAGGGGAAAGCGTCCTATACCAGTGGAAGTTACTGACAAGGTTGCTGTTGTTGTAATGCGGTCGCAGGTTCGAATCCTGCCTCGGGCATGGATGTGTGTGAAGTCCTTATGTTAATTAGGTTTACATAGTTGATGACCACAGAAGTTAAGTCCCATAGTGCTCAGAGCCATTTGAAGTTTTGTTGTTGTAACTGACCATGCAGCACGTGCCTCTGGTAACGTCGGTGCATTTGCAGTACGGAAAGTTTTGCAGACTATTTTTCACTGGCACCAAAACAAGGTCCAGGTGGAGCAGCAACTGAAACCTCACGATCCGCAGCAACGTTATGAATTTGCTCTTCGGATTTTGGCGCGGACTGATATCGATGACATGTAGCCTGTCAACATTCTGCGGAGTGAGAAGGCATTATTTTACACTACAGGGTGCAGTGACACACAGAAATGCTGATTCTGGGATACTGTTAAACGACTTGTTGTGCACGAATTGTGATTTCGCTCTCCTTACGTAAAATGGCGTGGATTCACAAGCATCTTTACTCTCGGTCTGACCTCATTTGAAAAGAATATCCCCAGAAGTGCTGTCAGATATTCCATGACGTCTGCTCGTTATGGAGATTCCTGCTTTGGAAAGCACTACTGTGTAGAAAGCACAGTTTTCATGCAAGAAGGAGCAACTTCTCATGTCGCTCGCACAGCCAAAGATCTGCTTAAAGCAACTCCCCACGAACGTGTTACCTTAAGAGCTTTTCTACATGCGTGGCCTGCAAATCACCTGATCTTATTCCAGATGACTTTTGGCTTTGCCGGGGACACATTCGCTCTGTCCCTGATCTGAAGGCCAGTACACAGGAACACGTTGCTCATATTCCACCGGAGGTGCTGCGAGCAACTGTTGATCACGTCATTTTACATCTCGTCGAACCTTCGGTGCTCGAATTGAACGAACTGTGTAAATGGCGGTTAATAATGAAGTCAACATTATGCCATTATGCTTTCCCTCCTCTGCAATGGCCCGTTCCTAATCCATTACAAATGGAAACTTTTCTATATGTCTTTCTTGCATTCACGGCGCCAGATTTCCACCTAGTGGCCAAAACTGGAACTGATTTTTTTCCAGCGTAAATCGATTCTGCGTTAACGCATCACAATATTTACCAAGTTTGGTTAGTGTACGATGATTACAGCCACACTGTACTCTCCGAATAGCTGTACTTTAATTATAACTACCCGCTATATTCTGAAGCAGCAGAAAATATATGGTAGCTGCCAGATGTGGAGGGATCATAATTAAGCGATAACACACATTATATCTGGATGCAAACCTCTGGAACCCTCCGAAGCTTTGAAAAGACATAACGTCATCAAAATAATACATCAAAAGTTGGGCAGTAGTTTCAGTTAATGAAAGACTTCGCCACGCGCTACAGATATGATCCTGTTAATGTTATATAAAACTAAAAATTTAAAAATGTAGGAAAAACAGCATATTTATTGATAAGCTATACAGTTTAAAATAAACATGAATAAAAACTGTGCAAGTCACCTACTCAAGAGTAACTGCATACTTACATGGAACCAATTTGCTTAGCGTATCAAAGTTTGGATTCTAGAAAGGCTGCTCGTCTGAAAATGTTTTGTTATACATTCACTAATGCAATAGTCCATAGTGATAATAAATCACATTAGTGAGAAAGCAACAAAAGAGTTGGCAAATCAGTACATTCTGTTCTGTACAACAAACAGAGCTATACCAATAACTGACGTAGCACGTGAGCAGGAGCTAGTAAAGGGGTAGAATGTTCCAAATTTTTGCGTGTACATATTGATGAAAACTTGAGCAGTAAAAAGCACATTACTGAGCTTCTGAAACAATTAAGTTTAGCGACTTTTGCTCTTCGTTTAATTGACAATCTTGGAAACAGCAGTGCCAAACTCCTGGCATATTTTGCATATTTCCACACAGTTAACGTCTAATAGAATAATTTTATGGAGTAATTCATCAATTACAAAGAAAGTATTGATTGCAAAAAAGCAGTCAGTAAGAATAATATTGTGTTCATCCACGGACGTCATGTAGGTACCTCTTCGAATAGCTTGGCATTTATCTGCACTGTCACATTGCATATACTGTCTAAATAAATGCGTAATTAATAATCTATCAGAATTTGAGAATAACATTGATGTCCACGCCTAACACACTAAAGGAAATATTAATCTTTATTACTCTTTGTTAGAGATGTCATTGGCTGAGAAATGAGATTAATATGCAGCAACAAAGTTTTTGATCATTTGCCCCAAAAACAAAAAATTTCTGATACGTAGCGAACCAAGTTTTAAGTCTTATTTACAATAATTTCTCCTGGGAAACTCCTATTCCGTTCTCGAATTTCTACTTAAAAACGAAAGCCAGTAAAAAAAATGTTATTACATGTGTAGGACTAAAATGATAATGTGGTTATTAATATTAACACTAACCATGCATATATATATCCTGTAAACTGACTCGTTGCACATCATTTCGATAAAAGAATCGTTCAAAAGATCAATGGAACATGTAACTAATTAAGCAAGTCACAGGCCGACCGCGGTGGCCGAGCGGTTCTAGGCTCTTCAGTCCGGGACCACACGGCTGCTACGGTCACAAGTTCGAATCCTGCCTCGGGCATGGATGTGTATGATGTCCTTAGGTTAAGTTAGGTTTAAGTAGTTCTAGGTTTAGGGGACTGATGATCTCAGATGTTAAGTCCCATAGTGCTTAGAGCCATTCGAACCATTTTAAGCAAGTCACAGACTAATGTTTATCCAAAAATGTAATAGAAAACCACTTGCAATGGGAAGCCAAATATAGAAATCTAACAAACGAAATAAAAGTCACGTCTAAACAGAAGTCTGCGAACATCGTTCTTGGAGTAATATCAAACACGGATGGTATCCCAAACCGGTCTCCATTTTGATCTAAAATAGCATCCTTCGTTCTGTTGGCAACTACTTTAGGTAGTTGCGCTGAGTGCCAGCAGAATATTCAGTCGAGCTCCTGAAAATTAGTAACGTACCGATAATTTGCTGCTTAAGCCGTTGTCATTATCAATACAATGTTAGAATGACTGAAAAAAATCTTTCAAAATTAAAGATAACTATGCTGCAAGTGTGAGGTTTTTCTGCACGCTTCATTCAGTGCTCCTAGAAGTAGAGTAGGCTGTTTAAAAGCTCATTGTGGAAGCTAGTAGAAATAAATTATTCTCGAGGGCCAATAGAACTGCTAGATACTTACCATACCTGCTGAACTGTCGGTCCCCAGACTCTAGATTACGAATTACGGATCCACCATAGCATCCAGAGAGAAACAATAGAAAAAAAACCAACTGAGAAAATGCACGATATTATTACAAACACCAAAAAGAACGAGATAATTAATATATTAAACATGGCTGTGAACCAGCAATTATGTAAATCTGAACAGTTCGAAAAAAATCAGCCAACCAGTTGCAAAAAAAAAAAAAAAGTTTACTAGACCTTGACCTAGTTTTCGATATTTCTAAAAATATCTCCTTCAGAAGGAGTGGGGTCCAAAAATGGAAAATCAATGGCCACACCTGTTTTTAAAATTTTGAAACTAATGTCCATATACTTTGTGACAGCCTTTGAGACATATTTCAAAATCTTAAACATGGCTGCGAATCAACAACTGTATAAATCTGACGAGGTTGAAAAAATCAGCCAAACAGTTGCAAATCAAATGTACATTAGCTCTTACTCCAGGTTTCGAAGGTTTCAAAGGCTTCCACCAAATATATGAACATTTTTTTCAAAATTTTAAGAGCAGGTATGGCCGTAGATTTTCATTTTTATGGCCCACTTCTTTTGAAGAAGGTATTTTAGAAATATCGAAATCTAGGTCAAGGGCTAATATACCTTTGATTTTCAACTGCTTGGCTGAATTTTTCAACCTCTTAACATTATAACCGGGTAAAAGATTTTACACCAGCAGAAATGTTACATCTAAGATGTCAATAAATAAATTAACCTTTATCTGAGATTTATTTCCTGGAGCTGTCAGCGCAGTGTTAATTCGTTTCCTTCTCGAACACAAAAAGTACGCTAATGTTGATGTGTGTGAGAAATAATTAGAAATTCTTATTCCTACCTTCTATTGTCAAATATGATAAGCAGTCTGCTTTTTCATAGTCGTAGGCACACTCTCAGCTAAACAGCGGATCAAATCCTGAGAAATATCCTTTGTATTTTTGCTGCCTTTGATAGATTAGTTCTTTGCGTTTACTCCTGGTTCCTAGTAAATTCTGAAAAATTTCACGGTAGAATAAAGTTCAAAAGGGAAAGGATTTATGTTACTAACAAGTCTCTCCTATTTTCAAGTGTTTTGCAAATTGACGTATTACGCTGGCGAATTACGTTTATTACCCCAAACCCACCAAAACACAGGAACTGACATCCCAAAACTGTTCTGCCGCACAAAAACTTTACTTTCACTATGCCACAGAGCACGCAATTTTCCAGGAACGGCAAAATAAACTGTTGATGCTCATAACACACATATGGGATTCATTTCAGCAATAGAATCTCGACGTTTAATTTTCATCCACAGCAAACTATCTGCGTGAGAACCTACTCACTTTTCATATGCACAGATTCAGACAAACATTTTTTGCATACATAATTTCTTGTCAAATTCATCCGACTGCACAAAAAAAAGCTGCTATCCATTTGAAGTTCGAAATGCGCTGTGAATCTATTGAAAGCTCATTTACTTGAATTTAGAGATATACATACAAAATCATTTACACAAGAAATTCCAGTTTTCTAATTTTTATAGTGACTTGTCACTATTTTACATGTTTATCATTCAAATTCCAATGTTTTTACATCATACATATACATGTATATAAGCATAAAGAGCTGTTAGTGACACAATATTTGTGATTATCGTCACTTGTATTCCACTGTATCTTATAGAAAATCGTAAGAACTTGGAACGTGCAACTTGACACTCAGGGAATAAAACAAACTTGCCAAGGAGGAAAGCCAGTAGGCAACAACGCATAATTTCCTGGGAAGTCACCAAGAAAGAGAAACAACTAGAGAATGACTATCAGAAGAAAAGAGCTCAGGGTGACCAAAAGCGTGACAGAAGACTAATATGGACAAAAATTCCATGTAATGAGGATAAACTAAGTTGAAGAGAGTGATAAGTTCATATATCTTGTTGAGACTGTAGAGGTTCTTTGAGAGGGAATCTTAGAAATGGTAAGAACACGTGGACTTGGAAAAATGTCTACAGTAAGAGGTTTATCCCCTGGAATCTCAAAATGAGGCTCTATAAAAACGAAAACAAAACTGAATACGGTATCTCTACGTCAATGACTGCCTTTCGATGAACTACTGCGCTACTTTAGGAATTAGATAGTGTAGTAAATTTAATGGGTGCAGTACTGAAACAACAAATCAAGACAGAGGCCTACCAAAACGTGCACAGATGTTCTAAGGTGACGAGGAAGAAGCCGTTAACATTTCCACGACATCTGACCCGAATGAATGGAAACTGGTTTATCAAAAGACCACTAGAGAGCAGATAAAGGAATTTTTTTTTAAAATGTAGGAAACTTTCGATTATTAAAAGTGTATTTAGGAACCGACTACAAAATCTGGAATGATGTCAGGCTGAAGCAATACAAAGTCAGCGTTATTAGGCAGGATAACAAATGAAGCAAGTCAACGGAGCCAACAGGAGTACTATAGACAGAGAAACTCCAGACAAAGAAAAAGGAAAAAAAAACTGTGGACAAAGTCAAAAATGGTATCTGTAGCGCAATCTGAAATCGTCAACATGATGAAAAACATATTGAAAATCCAGCTGTCCATAAATAACAATTCGTTAGGTATTTCAGTTTCCTCGTATCTGTACCTGTATTCATAGAAAAAATAAAATACTAATTCTCGTCTAACACTGCAGTTCACTGTTCCAGATGGACTAATTAACACCACTGACTTGCAATAATAATATTTTCTGACACTTCAAAATACGTTAACTTTATTTTCACTGTCACTTTCATATCGTAGATACAAATCACTTAAAGAGAGAATTGAAACGTAAAAACGCGGTTAAAATCTATTTCTTTGTGCAGACAACCCTACTCCACATTCTAGAGAAAACGCTCACAGTTTAATACAAAAGAAACTGTTTAGTCCTACAGTTTCGGTAAAGAATCGGGGTGTCACTAACCAGACTGCATTGTTTGCTGTTCACAAGACCACCGTAGTAGTCATATTGTCGTTCAAAATATTCCATACTGCTCTGGTATAAGAAGCGTGATAGAATCGCTATAGGCCTGTCTGTGAGCTTACAGTTTCATGTGGGGGAACAGCTTACCATGGCTGAGTGATGGATGACAGTGGGTCTCAGCTTCGGATCAGCTCAAAGTACCTCTCATATCTTACCAAGATAATTAATGATGAAGTGGGACTGCTATGAGAATGATCCTCCATTGTTCTCCAGCCATTCGTCGTATTTGTGAAATTTTCTGAGGTATTAATAGACCGATTCTTCGATAAATTGTCGGATATGGATGTTGACGCAACATTGTGTTTAAAATATCAATCCAACGTATCTGACTTTCAGTGTGTCAGATTGATTCATTTCCATCTGGAAGAAAATCTGTCATTATTTCGATTTCTTTTATGCAAAATTTGTTAATCATGATTTATAAATAAGTTTTACCAACAAATCTGAATAATTATAATAAAAATGTTTACCGTTTTCATTGGTTTTAATATGATGGAAATTATACAAGTCATTAATGACACTAAATCTATGTCAAAAAAAACAAAGAAATAGTTATACTAAACTGAAAATAATGCTTTGAAATCAGCAACATTGACTTATTTTAAAGTTCTACTTTGTGTCTTGGATCAATATTTGCTCAAGGAAGTGATATTCGAAATTTGAATCAATTTCAATACTAACAAAAAATTATCAATAAAGGAATGGGCTTAATCTTAAAATAGTTGGAAATCCATAAAAAACTGCGTAGCACGCAGATATATGCATCTGACGCATATTCTTTGCAGGTGTATATTTTTGAAGGAAGGAAACAGTTTAATAGTTAGATTGCCGAAGTAACTGTGATACAGTATTCTTCAACCTATTCTCTCGTCATGAGCGCTAAATATATAAGTTGAATTTTTTTGTATTTATTTACACTACTGGTCATTAAAATCGCTACACCAAGAAGAAATGCAGATGATAAACGGATATTCATTGGACAAATATATTATACTGGAAGTAACATGTGATTAGATTTTCACGCAATTTAGGTGCATAGATCCTGAGAAGTCAGTACCCAGAACAACCACCTCTGGCCGTAATAACGGCCTTGATACGCCTGGGCATAAAGTGAAACAGAGTTTGGATGGCGTGTACAGGTACAGCTGCTGCAAACGTCGTCGAACTGTTCTTGCAGATGGTTGTTCTCTTGCAAACGTCCCCATCTGTTGACTCAGGGATCGAGACGTGGCTGCACAACCGTTACAGCCATGCGGTTAAGATGCCTGTCATGTCGACTGCTAGTGATACGAGGCCATCGGGATCTAGCACGGGGTTCCGTATTACCCTCCTGAACCAACCGATTCCATATTCTGCTAACAGTCATTGGATCTCGACCAACGGGAGCAGCAATGTCGCGATACGATAAACCGCAATCGCGATAGGCTACAATCCGACCTTTATCAAAGTCGGAAACGTGATAGTACGCAAGTCTCCTCCTTGCACGAGGCATGACAACGTTTCATCAGCCAACGCCAGTCAACTGCTGTTTGTGTATGAGAAATCGGTTGGACACTTTCCTCATGTCAGCACTTTGTAGGTGTCGCCACCGGCGCCAACCTTGTGTGAATACTCTGAAAACCTAATCATTTGCATATCACTGCATCGTCTTCCCTGCCGGTTAAATTTCACGTCTGTAGCACGTCATCTTCGTGGTGTAGCAATTTTAGTGAAGAGTAGTGTATCACGTTCCATAGGAACCCATACGAGACAGATACTTGATCTTTTAAAGCATTAGTACGTAGTTTACAGAATGTATATTAGAAAATTTATAACAAAACTATTAATAAAAGAAGACACAAATTGTACAACAGTATACGAAAATATAACACATTACAGAGAATAATTTCTAACTACATTGGGGAACTCCTGTATAGTGTAGAAAAGGAGTGTGCCACAAGGAAATTTTTCAGCTTAAAGTTACAGACTTGTGGTATAATATCCCTCATTTACTGCTGGAAGCCTACAGATAATGGAACCTGCTGAATAGTGAAATTCTCAAGGAAGTGTTAGCAGAGTGCAAATCAGTTTTTCCTCCCCTCTTCACTAACTGAGTGAATCAGCCAATATTGTCAGCAGAAAATTCCGTGATGGAATATGTGTGTGGAGAAGGTAGAGTTAGAACTCCGAGGCAGCTGAATGACGGGTTACACGAAGTTCGCGAACTGACACTGCAGATCAGTGTGACTACCCTGTTGTGGGCTGAGAATATTCTTAGTAGTGCACATAGTTACCCCAAAACGTGTGACGATACTAGATACTCGAGTGTTGGTACTCAAAGTAGACAAGCCTTTGCCTTTCCGTGTCACAATGAGACGAGATCGCTCATTTAGTGAAGACAGAAGCATTCAGTTTCTGAATAGCCTTTGAACGGGATACTTCCAAGAAAGCTTTTCATCTATCCTAAGCTGTAAGAATTTTAAGTACTGAATTTCACTGACTGTTTGGTCATTATAGGACAGTAAAATTTAGCTTTCGAAGGCGTTTCATGTCGTGAACTATATTCATTGAGTTTTGTTGCAGTTGTGCCTTAACCTGTCCTTTGAAATCTCACTACTTTCGTAATAGTATTTGATTTATCTTCAAAGAGAAACTTTCTCCAATAGAAACTATCCCAAAATTGAATGCTATTTGGAAAGATAAAATCTCAAAAATCGATATAAATATGTAAATAACTGTACCCAGTCACTTCATTGACCTTTCCACTACGTTTACAGATGATAAGTTTTTCAAGCAGCATGGCGATTTATTACAATCAACGAGGTACAAACGAGTCGTAAAAATTACTTCCTCTTCTACGTTTGTGGTTCTGTCTGTCTGTGGTCATAGGTTGCTTTTCCGAATATTTACATTCTTTTGCTCCTAGTGTATGTGTTTTGCTTATTTCAGCTTGTAGAAACTACGTTTAATGCAGAAACACTAAAAAAACGCCTGTGACCACTGAAAGACAGTACCACCGTGTTTTCCTAGAAGAAACAAATGAACAAGCATTTATGTCTTGTTGATGTACATACAGGAAGATTCACGAAGATTATCCAATATTTTAATATGTTGTTCTACAAGTAAATCTAAGAAAACAGTTTATATAAACGTAAGTCTACAAATATTTAGTTACGGCTAATAGAAGATCTTGCCTGAAATTTACCATTTCGCTAATATGAAGCCATCGCAAAACTGTACAAGGTTAAAGTAAAGCACGATATCCATTTATTTTGTGTTATTAGTCTGGTGAATCTAATAAAACATGTCCCAGATGTGTATCTGCAGTAGTTTCCAGAACATCCAGAGAAGCAAAGATTATTAAACAAGTAAATTTGTTCACTTGCTATTAAGAATGCAGAAACGTTTATGTCATTGTTGGCAACTTTTAGTGAGTTGTTTCAGTCGATTCCTAACCTTGAAATGTGTTAATTTTCTGTATTGTTCAATGAAAGAACATAATAACAACAATGTATTTAAGTGCAACCACATAGTATCTGTTGTAGTTTGTAGAATTCTTTTCTTGTTTTTTTTTTCCTGTCATCAGTCTACTGACTGGTTTGATGCGGCCCGCCACGAATTCTTTCCTGTGCTAACCTCTTCATCTCAGAGCAGCACTTGCAACCTACGTCCTCAATTATTTGCTTGACGTATTCCAATCTTTGTCTTCCTCTAAAGTTTTTGCCCTCTACAGCTCCCTCTAGTACCATGGAAGTCATTCCCTCATGTCTTAGCAGATGTGCTTTCATCCTGTCCCTTCTCCTTATCAGTGTTTTCCACATATTCCTTTCCTCTCCTATTCTGCGTAGAATCTCCTCATTCCTTACCTTATCAGTCCACCTAATTTTCAACATTCGTCTGTAGCACCACATCTCAAATGCTTCGATTCTCTTCTGTTCCGGTTTTCCCACAGCCCATGTTCCACTACCATACAATGCTGTACTCCAGACGTAAATCCTCAGAAATTTCTTCCTCAAATTAAGGCCGGTATTTGATATTAAAAGACTTCTCTTGGCCAGAAATGCCTTTTTTGCCATAGCGAGTCTGCTTTTGATGTCCTCCTTGCTCCATCCGTCATTGGTTATTTTACTGCCTAGGTAGCAGAATTCCTTAAGTTCATTGACTTTGTGACCATCAATCCTGATGTTAAGTTTCTCGCTGCTCTCATTTCTACTTCTCATTACCTTCGTCTTTCTCCGATTTACTCTCAAACCATACTGTGTACTCATTAGACTGTTCATTCCGTTCAGCAGATCATTTAATTCTTCTTCACTTTCACTCAGGATAGCAATGTCATCAGCGAATCGTATCATTGATATCCTTTCACCTTGTATTTTAATTCCACTCCTGAACGTTTCTTTTATTTCCATCATTGCTTCCTCGATGTACAGATTGAAGAGTAGGGGCGAAAGGCTACAGCCTTGTCTTACACCCTTCATAATACGAGCACTTCGTTCTTGATCGTTCACTCTGATTATTCCCTCTTGGTTGTTGTACATATTGTATATGACCCGTCTCTCCCTATAGCTTACCCCTACTTTCTTCAGAATCTCGAACAGCTTGCACCATTTTATATTGTCGAACGCTTTTTCCAGGTCGACAAATCCTATGAACGTGTCTTGATTTTTCTTGAGCCTTGCTTCCATTATTAGCCGTAACGTCAGAATTGCCTCTCTAAAGCCAAACTGATCGTCACCTAGCGGATTCTCAATTTTCTTTTCCATTCTTCTGTATATTATTCTTGTAAGCAGCTTCGATGCATGAGCTGTTAAGATGATTGTGCGACAATTCTCGCACTTGTCAGCTCTTGCCGTCTTCGGAATTGTGTGGATAATGCTTTTCCGAAAGTCAGATGGTATGTCGCCAAACTCATATATTCTACACACCAACGTGAATAGTCGTTTTGTTGCCACTTCCCCTAATGATTTTAGAAATTCTGATGGAATATTATCTATCCCTTCTGCCTTATTTGACCTTAAGTCCTCCAAAGCTCTTTTAAATTCCGATTCTAATACTGGATCCCCTATCTCTTCTAAATCGACTCCTGTTTCTTCTTCTATCACATCAGACAAATCTTCACCCTCATAGAGGCTTTCAATGTATTCTTTCCACCTATCTGCTCTCTCCTCTGCATTTAACAGTGGAATTCCCGTTGCAATCTGAATGTTACCACCGTTGCTTTAATGTCACCAAAGGTTGTTTTGACTTTCCTGTATGCTGACTCTGTCCCTCCGACAATCATATCTTTTTCGATGTCTTCACACATTTTTCCTGCAGCCATTTCGTCTTACCTTCCCTGCACTTCCTATTTATTTCATTCCTCAGCTACTTGTATTTCTGTATTCCTGATTTTCCCGGAACGTGTTTGTACTTCCTCCTTTCATAAATCAACTGAAGTATTTCTTCTGTTACCCATGGTTTCTTTGCAGGTACCTTATTTGTACCTATGTTTTCCTTCCCGACTTCTGTGATGGCCCTTTTTAGAGATGTCCATACCTCTTCAACTGTGCTGCATACTGCGCTATTCCTTATTGCTGTATCCATAGCGCTAGAGAACTTCAAACGTATCTCGTCATTCCTTAGAACTTCCGTATCCCACTTCTTTGCGTATTGATTCTTCCTGACTAATGTCTTGAACTTCAGCCTACTCTTCATCACTACTATATTGCGATCTGAGTCTATATCTGCTCCTGGGTACGCCTTACAATCCAGTATCTGATTTCGGAATCTCTGTCTGACCATGATGTAATCTAATTGAAATCTTCCCGTATCTCCTGGCCTTTTCCAAGTATACCTCCTCCTCTTGTGATTCTTGAACAGGGTATTCGCTATTACTAGTTGAAACTTGTTACAGAACTCAATTAGTCTTTCTCCTCTTTCATTCCTTGTCCCAAGCCCATATTCTCCTGTATCCTTTTCTTCTACTTCTTCCCCTACAAGTGCATTCCAGTCGCCCATGACTATTAGATTTTCGTCCCCCTTTACATACTGCATTACCCTTTCAATATCCTCATACACTTCCTCTATCTGTCCATCTTCAGCCTGCGACGTCGGCATGTATACCTGAACTATCGTTGTCGGTGTTGGTCTGCTGTCGATTCTGATTAGAATAACCCGGTCACTGAACTGTTCGCAGTAACACACCCTCTGCCCTACCTTCATATTCATAACGAATCCTACACCTGTTATACCATTTTCTGCTGCTGTTGATATTACCCGACGCTCATCTGACCAGAAATCCTTGTCTTCCTTCCACTTCACTTCACTGACCCCTACTATATCTAGATTGAGCCTTTGCATTTCCTTTTCAGATTTTCTAGTTTCCCTACCACGTTCAAGCTTCTGACATTCCACGCCCCGACTCATAGAGCATTATCCTTTCGTTGATTATTCAATCTTTTTCTCATGGTAAGCTCCTCCTTGGCAGTCCCCTCCCGGAGATCCGAATGGGGGACTATTCCGGAATCTTTTGCCAATGGAGAGATCATCATGACACTTCTTCAACTACAGGCCACATGTCCTGTGGATACACGTTACGTGTCTTTAATGCAGTGGTTTCCATTGCCTTCTGCATCCTCATGTCGTTGATCATTGCTGATTCTTCCGCTTTTAGGGGCAATTTCCCACCCCTAGGACAAGAGATTGCCCTGAACCTCTATGCGCTCCTCCGCCCTCTTTGACAAGGCCATTGGCAGAATGAGGCTGACTTCTTATGCCGGAAGTCTTCGGCCGCCAATGCTGATTATTTATCAAAATTTAGGCAGTGGCGGGGATCGAACCCGAGACCGAAGACGTTTCGATTATGATGAATCAAAGACGCTACCCTATTTTTTTTTTTGTTTTTTTTTTTTTTTGTTCGCTTTTGTTCGTTGCTTCTGCTCGGAGCGGACGTCCTAGGACATCCGTTGAAGGTCGTTGATGATCGATAAATTCAGTTTTAATTTTACTACAGAGGACAGCTATTCCTCTGACCAAACACGCTGAGCTACCGTGCCGGCGGGACAAGAGAGTGCC
The DNA here is from genome assembly GCF_023897955.1 of Schistocerca gregaria. NCBI lineage: Eukaryota > Metazoa > Arthropoda > Insecta > Orthoptera > Acrididae > Schistocerca > Schistocerca gregaria. The sequence goes on from NC_064921.1 coordinate 145,436,094, forward strand.
CTGAACCTCTATCCGCTCCTCCGCCCTCTTTGGCAAGGCCGTTGGCAGAATGAGGCTGACTTCTTATGCCGGAAGCCTTCGGCTGCCAATGCTGATTATTTATCAAAATTTAGGCAGGGGACCGAAGACGTTTCGATTATGAATCAAAGACACTACCCCTAGACCATGGCGTTTACCTAAGTTATATGTGATGGTAACACTACTGCTCTATTTATATGAATATCGTGTACGTTATCCAGCTCGGAGGATTCCGAATGCACGAACCATCAGTACATTATTTCGAATACTACGTGGACAGGTTCTCTACCTTCATTCATAATCAGTACGAGCGTCGATGCGTGAAAAACGATGATGAGGGTATTATGTATGCTGTTCAAGTATCCCGGGTTACTACACATTTAAAGGAACATTTTGCCCAGAAATGGATTGGTCGTGGCACTACACGACTGTGGCCACCCAGATCGCCCGATTTAACACGTATGTAGTTTTTTTGTATGGGATGGATGAAAGACATAGTTCATGAGGACAAAGTCAATATGCATGAGGTATTACTTACTCGCATTATGAGAGCTATAGACGAAATTAAGAACAACCCTGTGAAACTGAAAATAGCAACAAAATCTGTTCATACACGTGCAGCTAAATGCATTTAACTCGATGGAGACATTTATTGTGAATGTATTGTGAAATGGTATGTACACTGTACAACTTCTTTAACACTTAGCTTTGTTTTTTCCGGTTTAACATGAATTCACGTATGGTATGGTATTTATAAAAGCATAGTATATGACACGTTCATACAGTTTCAGTTAAAGCTACTACCATCATTTTTCCAAAATTAAATTCTCTACAACTTCTGCTGAAAAATTTGTGCAATTGTCTGGAATTTAAAAAACATATTGGGTCAAGTAGTCAATAAGTTAAAATTTTACGAAATAACTTCCTTGCTTCTTTGGATGTTCTGGAAAACTACTGCAGATACACATCTGTGACATGTTTTATTAGATTCACGAGATCAATAAAAACAAAATAAATGGAACTCGTGCTTTCCTGCTGCTTCATACAGTTTTACGATGCTTTCATATTAGCGAAGTTGCTAAATTTCAGACAAAATCTTTTATTAGCTTAAACTAAACATTTGCGGACCTATGCTTACATGCAACTTTTTTCTTTAGTTTTGCTTGTAGAATAACATATTAAAATATTTGTATATCTTCGTGAGTCATCCTGCATATCCTTCTAACGATGAAAGTTTCATATTTTGAAACAAGTTGTGGGAAAATCAATAAAAGTGGCTTACCTGTCTATTTCAATTGATATTTATGATTATATAGATATGGTGTCTGTTCTTTCGCCCATGGGTGTCCGAAAGTACGGACAAACTATTCATATAACACAGCATATGCTCCTTACAGGATATCGATCTGTCAGTGCAGATGCACAATAATGTACGACCCCCCTTTATGCAGTATGGCTGTGAGCGAAGCGGAATAATAGACAGGGGACAATAGGCTGTAGTGTGCGACATAAGGTAGCTTTGGGGCAGACGGAAGTAGTCAGAGAGCAGGAGCGGTAAAGGCAAACGCTCGCGTAAAGCGGGAAACCAGGTGCGATTACCAGTCCAGCACAGATTTTCATCTGTCGTCATCGAGTTATTTCAGCGTTCCAATGCTGGAAAAGTGGGAAATTATTTCGTCAAGTGATATTCGTAAGCCATTTTTAGCCCTTATCTACAACATACATACGTAATCTCAAATACCACTTGACTCTTTGCTTGTAGGGGAGAAACCTGTGACAAACCTCTCTTCACGTCAACTTATCAAATGGCAGCATGTACAATGAGAGAAAACTTAGGTTCGATAATGTCTGAGGTAGTCATCTTCACATTATCCTCATACAAACTACACTCATGTTCAGAAAAAAACAGAACACCTTGAAGGCCTAGAGATAGGACGTTCATATTCAAAGGACATGTACATTAGTATGTTCTGCAGAAACGATCATCATTTGATCCATGTCGTCGCGGGGGTTCAAGGTCAACATCGATATCACGGCGTAGCGCCACCTACCGATGAAATGTAATTGCGGCTGTCATTGTTGCTATAAGCCGATGGTAATGGATCAGTGTGACTTGAACAGACGTGAAGGATGCCTCGCAGACGTGTAAGTGAACAGTACCGCAGATCAGTGAGTTTGAAAGAGAACAATTTATTGTTTTAGTTGGACCACTTTTTTCGCTTTGTGATAGATGGCGCTGTAATAGTCACAAACATAAGACTCACAATTTTAAACGAACAGTTCGGTTGTTCCAATGTGATACGTGTGCCTTTGTGAACGTATCATTTCTGATAACGCATGCTGTTACAGCGTGATTACCAATAAATGCCACATTAATGCAATAAATGCTCAATATGATGTCCGTCATCCTCAATGCATTTGGCAATGTGTGTAACGACATTCCCCCTTCAAGCTAAAAATGTTTCGTTCTTTGTAGTTTTTTCGTTTGACGCTTATTTCGTGAGATATTTGGCCCGGTCACGATCAGTGGACCACCCGGTATACGTTATAGATGTTTGAGACTTGAAAAGGTCTCTGGAAACACATAGTTTCATTTGATTATACCTAGGTTTCAGGCAGGATCCCCCATTTCGTTCGACGCTGAGGTGCTCTTCGAGTACAGAGCCTCTGTATTGCTATTCGAGTATAAGGGAAATACCAAACAAGGCGTGAATGAGAATTTGGATTGAGGAGGGAGGCGTGGTAAGGTATCCGTACAGTTGTGAATGACCACTCTGCCAAGATGGCACAGTGGTTTGCGCATCTGCCTAGTCAGCGCGAAACCCCGGTTCAAGTCCCATTCACCGCTTCAGTATATATATATATATATATATATATATATATATATATATATATATATATATATATATGGCCGAGCGGTTCTATGTGCTTCAGTCGGGAACCACGGGACCTCTATGGTTGCAGGTTCGAATCCTCGGGCACGGATGTCTGTCTTGTTTTAATTTTTTTTGTGGTATTCAAAAAATTTAATAACATCTCTCACACAGGCCTGATTTAGCTTCACTGATCAGGATAGTAAAAACATGCGTATGTTAAGGGACTTTTCATTCAGAAAGCAGGCTTATCACATTCACACAGTTCAATACTGCTCTATCCTGATTAAATTGAGCTTAACTTAAATTCCATAAGGCAGTGAAGCAACTTCGAAGTCTCGGTGCGACGAAAATTGTCAGTCGATCTCCTGAAAACATTTGTAATAATTATTAACTTTCGGTGATCACATGGGGAAGACCGGAGATCTGCTGGTAAGACCGTGTTAGCCTATTTATTTGAAGTAACTTGATATCTTGAGCATACAAAACGGCAGGTTCGTCTACTGTAAATCAGACGTTCCCCACTGATACCTTGCAACACAGCGTAGTAAGCAGACACTGTCAATAATAATCAGTTAAATAATACGCGAACACACTTACTTTAGTTTATGTATTAAATTCCTTCTCATACAGAATCTCATCAAGATGGCGACTAGCTCAACAATACATACGTATACCTCCTCCTTCTTTCACGGCTAATCGGAAAGCTCTGAATCATTCTTTTCGTAAGAGAAAACAGATAGCAGAGAAGCTATTCCATGTAGTAAATGGACGCTCCAAGGGATAATAGGGCTTGGAACTATTTTGCATTGATAATTATCGTATATTAAAGTTTAGGAATCGGTAAGATAAGAAGAGATATTTCGAGATACGTACTGAGTTATTTAATTTATACAATTTCTGAAAATATCGCGGAGGGACCGGTGCAAGAGACATTACAATGTCATTAGGTTAGTTAGGTTTAAGTAGTCCTAAATCTAGGGGACTGATGACCTCAGATGTTAAGTCCCATAGTGCTCAGAGCCATTTGAACCATTTGTTTTATTATTTGCGTGCGCGGTGATGGTGCCCGAAAGCGCCCCAGATGGGTTTCGAAGGATTTCCATCAGGTGAGTTCTCTGCAATAATCCTCAAACCACTGTCACACGATCCTGGCTCTGAGAGGAGCATAATTTACTGCTCAAAAATGATAAGCTGTCGGGGAAGACATCAAGCACGAAGTAATGCAGGCGTTTCGCATCTGTCAGCGTGTCTTAGATTACTACCACACGTCCCATGCAAGCGCAAGAGAACGTCTCCCATAGCGTAATACTGCTCCCGGTAGTCTCCGTCCGAGGGGCGCTGCACGTTTCGAGCCGCCTCAATGACGGCCTTTGTGGATACTACCTTTGACCTAGCGTAGCAAAAGCGCCCGAAGAGCCGATACGCTTCCATTGATCGATTGTCGTATCCCGAAGGTTCCGTGGCCACCGCAGTCGTAACTGACGATGTCGTTGGGTCAACATGTGAACACTTAGGGGTTGTCTGCTGCGGAGCTCCATGTTCAACAATGTACGATGTACGGTGTGCTCCGAATCACATGTGTGTAAACCATGAATTGTGCTCTTTAAGCAGAGGTGCCATAGTTCACCATCAATCTTACTTTCCAGAGCAGACAAGCCTCCGTACCCCACGTTCGGTGAAGTGTCGTCGACGTCCAACGATTTAGCGTCTTGTGGTTTTTTCACTGTACTATCTCTTTCCGTAGATGCTCACAACAGCAACTCATGAACATTCGACCAGGTTCAGCGCTTTCGAGATACTCGTTCACAGGCTCTGCGTAATAATAATCTTCCATTTGTCAAAGTCGCTTATCTCAATGGATTTCCCCATCTGAAGCCCATATCTTCCCTAGGGTGATTCCCCGGATCCGTGTCTGCTCCGGTTATATATCCTGTTACAGCGTCATGTGCTCGCAACGCTACCAGGCGGCAGCCAAAATAGTGGTGGGCTGTGGTAATCATGTTTTAGCTGATCACTGTACATTGCATATGCAATTCGCACTAGGCAATGTAAAGCGACTTGCTAGACTGATGAACAATATGTTGTAAAAGTTTTAAAGCATAAGAACCGATGAAGACAGCCTAGCTCTGTTGAAGCTGTCCAATAAAGTGCTTTTTTAACAAACTTGGCTCGAGAAGATTTCTTCAGTTAGCAAATCGTTAAGACTCAACGTCAAAGACATAGCTGTACTTTCGAAAATTTACCTCAAGTGCATATTCTTCTATCTATGGTAATTTCGTTTTTATAATGTTTTGAAAAATGTAAAAAACATGTAAAACTCACTCTTGTTCCTCTTCCTCTTCAAGCTTTTACAAGAAAAGGTCCTCTATAATTTGTTGGAGTAATTATATGATGAAATAGTGATGAAATGCTTAAAATGCATTTTTCAATTTTGATTTGGCAAAAGGCACATTTAGTACCATACTCCACTAATTAAAAAGCTTTTATGTTTTTTTCAGCCTGTTAAATTAGTTAGAAGTGGTTGATTTGGTGACACAACGAGCTCGTTATCATTTCAAAATTACAACGTACATTATTCGAGCTGGCAGTTTGTAATTTTACGCAAGTCCGAACATCATTAATATTTTCATGCAAAGCTGACTTTTTTGCGTTAATTGTGACAACTGTACGGCTTAGCGTCATTAAGCTTACTGTTTTCCAACTATGACCACTGGTTGTGACAACCTCGAAGATCTGACTGTAAAACGTATATTACGGCACTAAACGTAAAGTTGCACCATATCACTAAATTTAGCAGAAAAACATTTTACTTTTCTAGTCAGCTATATGTAGTTCCCCTCCTTTGTCAGCAATTTACCTTTCAAACATTTCAAAGGACGTATTGTCACGTAAGAGAGGGCTACGTCACAATAACCAAAGGGACTGAAGTGTTTGGTGTTTCGAGAGGCACGGTATCGAAGATTTATACTGCGTGCAGGTAAAGCGGAAAAACATCATCCGCGAAGTCATAACGTAGACGAAAATACATCTTGGGCAATCTTGAAAGACGGCTGTTGAAGAGGATGTGACGAAAAATTAGAGAACGACAGACGCAAAGGTAACTGCAGAACTGAGTGTCGTATTCGCGAACCCTGTCAGCACCAAAACACAAATGGAGCTTTATAAGCAGGAAACTACACTGCGATCTGGAATTCAAAAAAATGGTTCAAATGGCTGTGAGCACAATGGGATTTAACATCTGTGGTCATCAGTCCCCTAGAACTTAGAACTACGTAAACCTAACGAACCTAAGGTCATCACAAACATCCAAGCCCTAGGCAGGATTCCAACCTGCGACCGTAGGATCTGGAATTCCCAAACAAATCATCAGTGATGCACGTGGTATCGAGGCCATACAACCTTGATCGAGGAGCAATGGAAAAATACTATATGACTCTTGTGTCACACTTTTCCCGACTTCTGGTCGAGTTTACATGCCAAGAGTGAAGCATGCCAGAGGTCAGATCATGATTGAGGCAGTCTAACATGGTATTACATGGGCCCCGTGGAGTCTCTGCAGGGACGCATTAGTGCCAAGGATTACGTGACCATTTCGGCTGATCGGATCCATGCCATGTTATAATGTTTGTTCAACCGTGGTGATGCTGTGTTCCAAGAGGACTGGACCACTGTTAACACAGATCGTATCGTCCAGGACTGACTCTGGGAGCGCAAGGATGAAATTTCGCATCCTGCCTGACCACCAAAGCCGACACATACCGGTTTTATTGAGCCTCTGTGTTCTACTTTGGAAAGAAGGATCCATGATCGCTATCCACCTCAATTATTGTTGCCTGAACTTGACTCCATTTTGCAGGGAGAATAATAAAAGATTTTCTTTACAGGACTTGTACTTGTCCATTATGAGACAACTGGAAGCTGCTTAGAATGGCCACTATTTTCCTACGCCGTATTAGGCTTGCCAGTGTGTCGTGTTTGTCGTTTTTCCACGCTTCCGGCCACCCACTGTATTCTAATATGCACCAAGTTGTTGTCGGTGATATTTGCGTTCACGCCGTAAAAACGCTGCTATTTGTCGTTGTTGTGTTCTTCCCTCCGAAGAATGGTTTGATTCAGTTCTCAGTGCTAGTCTATCCGTATAAGCCACTTAACCTCCACATAACTGCTGCAGCTCACATTCATCTGAATCTACTTACGCTATTCATGCCTTGGTCTCCCTCTACAATTTTAATCCTCCAATTTTCCTCCGTCCGCCTGCTTAGTTGTGTGGTAACGTGCTTGCCTCCCCTGCAGCCGGCTAGGGTTCGATACCCAGTCGGTTTGGAGATTTTCTCCACTCGTGGGATGGGTGTTGTGTTGTCCTCATCGTCATTTCATCCTAATCACCAGCACACAAGTCGCCCAATGTGGCGTCGTCTGAAATAAGACTTGCACGTGGCGGCCGAACTTCCCCGGACGTAGCCTCCCGGCCAGCAATGCCACACGCTCATTTCGTTTCATTTTTTTCTCCATTACCAAACTCACTAATACTTGACGCCTCAGAGTGTGTCCCATCAACTGATCTGTTCTTCTAGTCATGTTGTCTCATAAATTTCTTTCACCCCCAGTTAGATTCAGCAGCCGCTCATTAGTTGCTCGGTCTACACGTGTCATCTTCATTCAGCATTCTCCTGTAACACCCATTGCAAAAGCTTCCATTCCTATCTGAACTGTTTGCTGTTCACGTCTCACTTCCGTACAAGTCTATATTCCAAACGAAAACGTTCAGTACAGACTTGATAACACATAAGCTTATATTAATTGTTAATAAAAAGAAACATGCTTTCAGAAACACTTTCCTTGCTGTTGCCACTCTGGAGTTTGTATCCTCTCTACATCGGTCATTATCATGTAATTTTTCTGCCAAAATAGCACAACTCGTCTACTTTTTTCGTGTCTCGTCCATCAGCATAAACAGATTTAATTCGACTACAGTCTATTGTTCTTCTTTTACTTTTGTTGGTATTAATCTTAAACAATCTTTTCAAGATACTATCCATTTTTGTCAACTGCTCTTCCAAGTTCTGCTGTCTCTGACAGAATTACAATCTCAACGGCAAACCTCAAAGTTTTTGAATACATTATGGGAGTGATAGTGATCAATGTCCTACAAATATTTACTATTAAAAACAATCTTGATTACGATTTATTTATGACGGTGACCGGTTTCGACCACTACTGTCGTCATCTTCAGGCCAATGAGTAGGAAACTCTTTCTGCTGGAGAATCACTACTCATTGGTCTGAAGATGACCACAGTAGTGGTCGAAACCGGTCACCGTAATAAATAAATCGTGATCAAGACTGTTTTTAATAGTAAATATTCTCAAAGTTTTTATTTTTCTGATTTAAAGTTGATTTCCTTTTCAGATTTCTCCTTGGTTTCCTCTATCACTTGCTCCAGGTGGACGCAGATTGAATAATATCGGGAATGGGCTAGAAACCTGTCTGACTCCATTCTCAGTTAATGCATGCCTTCCGTGTCCTATCAGTCTTACAACTGCAGTCTGGCTTCTGAGTAAGTTGTAAATTACTTTTCGTCTCTGCATTTTAGCGTTGTTACCCTCAAAGTTCCAGAGAGTGCACTCCAAACGACACTGTCAAAAGCTCTCTCTTGATGTGCAAATTTTTAACCTGTCTTCTACGACACATCGTAGGGTCATTATTGCCTCGCGTCGTCCTAAATTTCTCCAGAACCAAAACTGCTCTTGAGTTTTACCACTTTCCCATTCTCTTGTACACAATTCGTGCCAATGAGGGTTCCGTAACATTAACAACTGTCAGCACATGCCTTCTTTGTAACTGTAATTATTACTTTCTGTTGACGTCTAAGGGTATTTTGCGTCGCGTATATGGATCACACCAGGTGGAATAGATCTGTCACTGGTGACTCTCTAAGGGCTCTCAGTAATTCTGAGAGAATATTATCTATTCCAGGGGTCTTGTTTCTACTTAGGTCTTTCAGAGCTTTGTCAAGTTTTACTAGTAGTATTTTGTTCCTCATCTCATCTTTACATACTTCCTCTTCCATAATATTGACATCAAATTTGTCTCCTTGTATACAACCCATCCACCATTCAGCAGTCCCCTCTTTGCTTAGTACTGGCTTGCCATCTGAGCCACTTATATTCAGTTTTTTCTCGTTTCCCCAAACGTCTCTTTAATTTTTCTATAGGCGGCATATGTTATTCCCATAGTAATGCATTTTTCTACAGCCTTGTGTTTGTCTTCTAGCCATTCCAGCCATTTTAGATTTTCTGTCACTCCTATTTTATAAATGGCTGTATTTCCTTCCGCCTGTTTCATTTGCGGCATTTTTATATTTTCTCCTCTTGTGAGTTAAATTCATTATTTCTCGTGTTATCCAAGGATTTCCCTCAGGCCTTGTGTTTTTAAATTACGTGATGGTTTGCTAATATCACTGTTTGATCTCCCATATCTAACTATTTATCTTCTATTGTATTTCCTGTTCCATTCCACCGTTGCCTGATGCTCCTGTGAAATTCTTATTTACTTCTTTGCAATTTCTACAGTTTATGTTTGTCTAAATCTGCCCATAGAAAAGTTTTTCAGTCCCAAATCTGCTTTCAGAATCTCTGTCTAACTATTAAATAACCTGTTTGAAACCGTCTTTCTCCTCCAGATATCCGAAACATGATTTATAAAAACAGGATTAGCGATGACTTAATTATCTTTCTCGCGGAATTATACCAGGCGCTTCCCTCTTTCGTTCCATTCCCAAACTCAATGTCCCATTCCTTTCTTTTTCTACTATCGAATTCCAGTCACCTATCAAAATTAAAGTTTCGCATTCCTTAACTACCTGAAGAATTTCCTTTATCTGATGTTGCACTCTTACAACACAGAGCCAATACCCACTGCAAAAGTATAAGTTCTGCTAAGAACTTATACTTTTGCAGTGAGTGTTGGCTCTGTGTTTATGTCTGCTACGATAATGTGTTCACTACCTGTTCATAGTTGCTTGCCTGCACTCCCATTTTCTTATTCATTATTAAGAATACCTAAGACTGTATTACTTTATTTGGGGGTTGATAACCGAGTACTGGTCTGACAGAATCTCTGTCTTCCTGCCACTGCACTTAACTAATTCCTGGTATGTAACTTAATTATAAGATCTGAAACGCAGAACTATGCGATGTGAAGGAGTTAAGCAATTTGGTCACAGACTGATATTCATACAGGTACTGACGGAAAATGAAAATTGTAAACTTTTGCGGCTGATGAATGAATGTGTGACGCTACAGAGCCATTTCAGAGCTCAGCTGGCCAGGATAGCAAACTTGCGGATAGCAGGGCATAAACTCTTTGGAAATAACTTTGCCTCGCACATAGGTGTCTGAATAACATATGCAGATGTTAACATTTGAGAGAGAATGTGTAGTTGAGCTCGAAGAAGCCGGTTGCAGTAATCGGCGAATCACTATGTGACCATGTTGCAATGAATGGGTGAACCATGGCCGAACACAGCATCAAGAGGGCGGCCGCAGTGGCCGAGCGGTCCTAGGAGCTGCCGCGGGAGCGCTACGGTCGCAGGTTCGAATCCTGCCTTGGGCATGGATGTCTGTGTTGTCCTTAGGTTAGTTAGGTTTAAGTAGTTCTACATTCTAGGGGACTGATGACCTCAGATGTTAAGTCCCATAGTTCTCAGAACCATTTGAACCATTTGAACCATTTTTGAACAGCATCAAGAAGGAATCGTTCGAACTAGAGAGACGACAGGTTGTGAGGACCAAGCAGTCGTTAAAGAAGCACTCAGAGCGCCAGATTCGTCATTGTCATCAATCCGAAGTGCAGTTGGTGCTTCAGTGACAAGAAGGACCATTAACAGGAGGCTCACAGAAAGGGGGCTGAGCTCACGGCGCCCCTTTCAGTTACTACCATTGACCTCTGTAAAATCTTATTCTCAGCCGTGTCTGGCACATTCAGCCTGGAATCTCGTTGCATAAAACCGGCCGCGGTGGCCGGGCGGTTCTAGGCGCTTCAGTCCGGAACCGCGCGACTGCTACAGTCGCAGGTTCGAATCTTGCCTCGGGCATGGCTATGTGTGATGTCCTTAGTTTAGTTAAGTTTAAGTAGTTCTACATTCTAGGGGACTGATGACCTCAGATGTTAAGTCCCATAGTGCCCAGAGTTATTTGAACCATTTTGAACTGGGGTAGAATTGGGTTCAGTGCCGAGTTCCACTTTGAACAGACCTGATAACCAACGACGATGTGTTTGGAGACGTCCGAGGCAGCGGTGGGATACCAAACTGTCTCTCGTCCGCCATGCAGCCCGACAACCAGAAGTGCCATATCATTTCATTGCACGGCCGCAGCATCCTTAGAGCACAGCAGTACGTCGACGATATTCTACGCAGTGCTTTGTTGCCCTTCATGGCAAGCCATACTGAACTTATATTTATGCGAGTTAATGTCCGCTCGCAAACGACAAGAGTTTCTGCTTCTTGTCTTCGTGCGTGCCAACCCATACCTTACACAACAAGGCCACCAGATCCCTCCTGAATTGAGAACGTCTGTAGCATTAAGGGCAGGGCCCTCCAACCACCTTAGGCTGGTCTGACTGAGGCACAATATTTCTTAGAAGGTCATCGAACAACTATATGTACATCACAGCTGCCAATTTCAGTCCCATTCAGATAATTCCTTTGTGATGTGTCCAATATTCTACTCTCTGATCCATGGGATGCTAGTTTTTGTCTTTCCCGATGACGATATCGCCCCGATTATTTCCTCTGAATTGGAGATTAGCTTATCTCAAAAATATTTTACCTCTTAAAAAAATGAGCTGTACCCTTCCCTTATTTTCAACCCTTGGCAGTACCAGCATAGCAAGACCACGTTGACCGATGTCACGAGGCCAGATCAGCCAGTTGTCCAGACCGTTGCCCATGTAACTACACTACTGGCGACTAAAATTGCTACACCACGAAGATGACGTGCTGCAGCCGCGAAATTTAACCGACAAGAAGAAGATGCTGTGATATGCAAATGATTAGCTTTTCAGAGCATTCACACAAGGTTGGCGCAGGTGGCGACACACACAACATGCTGACATGAGGAAAGTATCCAGACGATTTCTCGTACACAAACGGCAGTTGCCCGACGTTGGCTGGTGAAACGTTGTTGTGATGCCTCGTGTAAGGAGGAGGAATGCGTACTATCACGTTTCCGACTTTGATAAAGGTCGGATTGTAGCCTATCGCGATTGTGGTTTATCGTATCGCGACATTGGTGCTCGCGTTGGTCGAGATCCAATCGGATCGTGCAGCCACGTCTCGATCCCTGAGTCAACAGATGGGGACGTTCGCAAGACAACAACCATCTACACGAACAGTTCGACGGCGTTTGCAGCAGCATTGTCTATCACCTCGAGACCATGGCTGCGGTTACCCTTGACGCTGTATCACAGACAGGAACGCCTCCGATGGTGTACTCAACGACGAACCTGGTGTACGAATGGCAAACGTTATTTTTTCGGATGAATCCAGGTTTCGTTTACAGCATCATTATGGTCGCATCCGTGTTTGGCGACGTCGCGGTGCGCGGTGAGCGCACATTGGAAACGTGTATTCGTCATCGCTATACTGGCGTATCACCCGGCGGGATGGTATGACGTCTCGGTCACCTCTTGTTAGCATTGACGGAAGTTTGACAGTGGACGTTTTATTTCACATATGTTACGACCCGTGGCTCTACAGTTCATTCGATCCTTGCGAAGCCCTACATTTCAACAGGATAATGCACGACCGCATATTGCAGGTCCTATTCGGGCATTTCTGGATACAGGAAATGTTCGACTGCTGCCCTGGCGAGCACATTCTTCAGATCTCTCACCCACTGAAAACGGCTGGTCAATGGTGGACGAGCCTCTGGCTCGTCACAATACGCCAATCATTACTCTTGTTGAACTATGGTATCGTGTTGAAACTGCATGGGCAGCTGTACCTGTACACGCCATCCAAGATCTGTTTGACCCAATGCCCAGGAGTATCAAGGGCAGAGTTGGTTGTTCTGGGTACTGATTTATCAGAATCTATGCACTCAAATTGCGTGAAAATATAATCACATGTATTTTCTAGTATAATATATTTGTCCAATGAATCCCCTTTTATCATCCGCATGTCTTCTTGGTGTAGCAATTTTAATTACCAGTAGTGTACTTTAAGGCTGCTGTCCCTCTTTATGCCCCTTGGGTTAGCCTGGTGCCCGTACAGACACTTCTTCATTGTGAATGCACCTGTTGTACGGCTGCCTGTATCGTTGAGACACGCAAGCCACCCCATCTCGACAAGGACCGCGGTCACTGGGTGCGGCAGTGTTACCAAAACAAGTGAAAATCATTACCTGCAAACCATTTTTCTCCCACATGTTGAGCACCTGGGGCCGCTGGGAAGTGGAGGAGCCGCCACCCTCAGAGGCCGCGCTCGAGCAGGGACGTCGCGTGAGTGAGGCGGCGGCCGCGTGGCGGCGCTGGCGTCGCGGCGTCGGCGCCTCCGGCCTCCGGCGTCCGCGTCAGCGGCTCACACTGCCGGCCGTCGGCCCGCAGCGCAGCGCACTAGGGCAGCCATGCCGGCCGCCGCGCCGTCGACGTCTGCGTCACCGGTAGCCGGCGCCGCGACGCTCCTGGCCGCCGCCGCTGTGCTCGCCGCCCTCAGGCTGCCGCACGGTGAGTAGGCAGTGGTCCTCGTCCAGCGTCAACACGTCCGTCCAAAAATGCAGGCATCACGATTCCACCCGCTAACTTACCTATCAAACTCATTGCACAAGAAACGCGCTCGAAACTAGCTTTTTCAAATGTAGAAACTAATGCCAAGATTTTCTCTGCAATTGGCTATTAATATGATACTAATTACGAACTGATAACGACCAATCACTGTTCAGCTTTGTAGAACTACCTCATACCTCGAACAGTTTGGGCTATTTTCAAATCGATCATTGGCCGATGCATATTCACGTCTTATCCCAACACTCATGTCAATGCTATGTTTTCTGCGTGTTTTCTTTCTTGTATTTATGGTGACTGGATCCATTTTAAGCAAAACACTGATTTGTCTGTTTTGACCTAAAAACGTTTCACCGTGCACCAGCACTGTCAGTCGATGTGCTGTTTTCCCAAGAACTACAGAGAACATTAGTTGAAATTATTTCTCATTGTTTTAATTTTAAGGACATAATATATTTTATAATCAGTTACGCTGCTATAATATTATTTTTACTTGAACTATAGGCCAATTTCGGCTATACATCCGTCGTAAGGTTATGTGCAATAGAAAGAATATAAACATTGGTACATTTGTTGTATTACATGTTATTACATATGAATAGTATGATTTTACATACGTTTTCCAGTCCTGATTTCCATACGGTTTCGTTGCTCCTGTTCCTGTCTTTATATTTTGTGTCGTTGTAGCAGTTATCATCAGTTTTGTAATATGTTCTGACTTTTCTTTTAGCAGTGGTCAGAAATAAGTCTTAGTCTTTAATTCAGGCATAGGGCAGCAGGTGTGACAGATGATCAGCGTTTTCGTTTTTTTTCTGTTGCTGTATATTTGTTTACTGATCATATCCTTTCGTTGTTATTCTAGTCAGAACTGCTGACAATAAATGTCAGCTAAGGAGTAGGAGCAAATGGATGAGGTGACTAGTGTTTCAACGTCCCGTTGACAACGATCTCGTTAGAGACGGAGCACAAGCTCCGATTAGGGAATGGTGGGGAAGGAAATCGGCCGCGTCCTTTCAGAGGAACCATCCCGGCATTTGCCTGAAGCGATTTGGGGAAATCGCGAAACAGCTAAATCAGGATGGATGGACGCGGGTTTGAACCGTCGCCCTTCCGAATTCGAGTCCAGTTTGCTAACCACTGCCCCACCTCGCTCGGTAGCTAAAGACAAGGTTTTATTTCCGACCATTACTAAAGGAAAAGTACGAATATAATAGAAACCAAATTATTACTGCTACAACGACGTAAAATTTAATCAGTAGACAGTAACTGAAATAGCGATGCTGTATGTAAGTCAGGACTGGAAGACGTATGTAGAATCAAGTTATTCCTAAACAATTTACATGCAACACAAAGAAAGTACCAAAGTTCATACGATGTTTTATTACACGTAGCCTGATGAAGGCTGTACAGCTGAAATAGGCATATAGTTCAAATAAAAATAATATTCATAGCATCATAACTGATTACAAAAGTGCATTATGTCGTTTGAAGACATTTGCTACGCTGAAAGCCCAGAAGATTATAATTTTTATATTTGTTTACTCATATGTTTCCGTTTTTCTTACATTTTGAACTATTGCAAAACGTGTTTATCTGAAAAACAGAGTTGTCTATGCAGCGTCCACAGATGGTTATATTCAGATACGGGTAACATGTGAGCAGAGAGGTAGTCAAGATGACTTCGTTCTTGTACGAAGCCTGTAACCATGCTGACGTTGACAATAAGACTGAAAGAGGAGCTTCTCAACAATTTAAAACATCGTAAACGTGATTTTGACTAGTTACTGCGAGTCCTTCATCACTCAGCAAGCATCGTGCCAGTTAACACATGTATTCATGTTATATTTACAACCATGTTGCACACACAAAAGATATAGTGCATGGAAAAGACTCATTGAAATTTTGCAAATAATTTATTATACTATGACACGTTATAATGTTAAACGAATTAACAAAATGGTGTATAACTTTTCGACCAATGCTATTGACATCGGATATGGAGATGGCAGTTCAACGAAACCGAAATTTCTCACGTACGTAAATTTGTAATTAAGTGGAAGTAGATTACTTAAGACTACAGAACGTCATCTACCAAAACACCATGTACGATTTATCTACATTCGGAGAAAAGCTGATACATATCTTCATGAGAGCGCTTGTCTTTCTTTGGTGGCTAAACGACATTGTTTTTAACAAAAACCGTGATTTTTGTATCTGAAGAGGTCGGAACATTGGCGCCAGAGATAGGCATTGCGATTATTCATAACAGACATTGTTATTTGAATTACTATTTATGAAACACAATTCCGTGAAGGCACTTTCACGTCTGTACCTAAGACCTTAAAAATACGATTGTTTGCGAACGAAATATTACGAAACCTTAACCTTTTTGTCAGTTCCGAGAACTATACTTTATTCATGTCGGGGAAATGGAATATAAATAGTAAATATAAATATTCGAATAATACATATAGGAATTACTAGTCTGCGCCTTAAATACAGAGAAGTGTCAATTACTAAGGCCATGAATACAGAAAACTGATTAGTGAAATTAAGGCATTAATCATTTACCATTTATTTCATTTGTTGTTTGAGCAAAACAGTTGAGACTACTGTACAACGAAAAAAGGCATTACACTGCGAAACATCAGTTGCAAAGCAAGTTTTCACTTTTTACGACCTAAATTTTTTTTCCATGAAACCGTGAAGAGCTGCTACACTATAGCTCGTTATTAGGCCTGTAAAAATTTAAAGTCAATTTATTTGCGTACTGCTAGACACCTGACCTCGACGGGTCTTTGCCTGGCCAAACAACTGTGTGACTGCTGCCTTAATACAAGTGAACGGTATACCTAATACCACCAGGTCACCACAGGTCACCGTTTCATGGTCTCAGTTTTGCTGAGACAAGGTTAATTTGCAAAAATGAAATATACATCGAAATTGTAATTCTATTGTAAAACAAGCAGAACAACTTTTGCAGATTTATCAGCCACGAAGCGTTATCTGTCTCCCAAAATGATGTGTAGAGTATATTTACTTTTGGAAATGTGAGAGTATAAATTATGGCTTCGGAGCAATATTTTTTTCTTTCAAATGAAACGTTAGTTTGTTCCAAATTTCGTTGTATATCAGCATTTTGTACCGCTCTGTTACGATTAATAGTCACCATATTGTACTTTCAATCAGTAAACCACTTCAAGAACAAGGGCGTGGTGCTGGGTTTTTAATCGGAGGACTTGTTTATTATGCTTGTGTATTATAGTTCATGCGACGGGCAAAAATATACACATTCGCGAGGCCTTTAAAGTTCAGTGTTGGATTCAGCGTAATCTGTTTAATTTTTTTTTAACTTCAGAGCAAACAGTATTTTGTATCGACTTTTGAATTTAGTTTGTGGAACATGCGAAAATTACCTCAAAAGCAAATATCCGTTCTTGATTATTGCTGGACTGATACCGAAATATTCCATGTGTATTTACATCCAGCAATATGATGCAGTTTGTAGCAGCATGAATACTATAATAAGAATTTTGAGTGTTGGTATTATCTTCTTTTTTTCTCTGTCTGTGAAATAATACTTTTTACGCTATCACTATCATTTATTTTCTATAAGTAAAGGCAGTTCTTTGTTGAGGATGAATTCCAGCCTGTATGCTCTCGTAGAATTTCAAAGGTTTCTTTCTTTCTCCTTTCCCTTTTTTTCCGCTCATTAGAGGTCTGCTGACAGCGAAGCCATCAGAAGCAGACTTGCATGCAGCTATTGTTCCTGAGAAAAGTGCTTTTGTCGTGCTCCTCTGAGAGGCTGGCAGGCATTGGAGGGGTACAAGGCGGACGCAGTTTTCGAGTTTCTTCGTGAGGTGTGCTAGGTAGCATGAAATGTTGGAAACACAGGTATCCGGCCTTAATACCAGGAGCGAATGTGCCTCAGAAACCTGTCTTTAATGAAATATGAAAAGAATCATATTTGATCTGTGCTGTAAACTGTTTAATACGACCCACGAGCGTTGTCCGACGTTTGATTAATGTCATGTCCATTTAGTAGTTATGAACTGGTACTCGTTTCGTTTCTGCTGTAAATCCATAAATGCTACAAAAATGTATCTATGTATGTGGATACGCATATTCCACATCTCCTCGTAAACCACAGGACCGATGTCAATCAAATTTGGTACGCATATCCCTTAGTGTCCGACATTAATCGCTGTGGCGGTAAGACCTACCTATCTATCATAGTTTAGGAGATATTGCGTCATAAACAATAAGATACGTGATAAGTTGCCGCATCGTACATGACGTTTAAAAGTATTACTTCTGTTCTGTTAACCCTATTTGCAATACATTTCGCGTACAGTATCCACATATGGCGTTAAATGCACCTACAAAATTATATCATAGAGCCACACAGAGTTCAGGAGATATGGCGTCATAAAGATTGAGAGGCACGAAAAACTACAGCGTTGTACCTACCGTTTACATTTATTACCTCTTTGCTACTAACTACATTGAAGAGCCAAATACACTGGTACATTTGAATAATATCGTGTAGGGCCCCTGCGAGGACGCAGGAGTGCCGCAACATGACGTGGCATGGACTCGACTAATGTGTGATGTAGAGTTGGAGGGAATTGACGCCATGAATCCTGTACGCCTGTCCATAAATCTGTAAGAGTACGAGGGGATGGAGAACTCTTCTGAACAGCACTTTGCAAGGCATCTCAGATATGCTCAATAATGTTCACGTCTGGGGAGTGTGGTGGCCAGTGGAAGTGTTTAAACTCAGAAGAGTGCTCCTGGAGCCACTCTGTAGGTAATTCTGGACGTGTGGAGTGTTACATTATCCTGCTGGAATTGCCCTAGTCCGTCGGAATGCACAATGGATATGAATGGACGCAGGTGATTAGACAGAATGCTTACGTACCAGGGGTCCCATATCACTCCAGCTGCACACGCCCTACACCATTACAGAGCCTCCAACAGCTTCAACAGTTACCTGCTGACATACAGGCTTCGTGGATTCATGAGGTTGTCTCCATACCCGTACACGCCCATCCGCTCGTTCGACCGGGCAAAAGTCCAATAACGGTGTTGATAGGTTCAGGCGAGGCGTAAAGCTTTGTGTCGTGCAGTCATTAAGGGTACACGAGCGGGCCTTCGGCTCCGAAAGCCCATATCAATGAAGTTTCGTTGAATGGTTCGCACGCTGACACCAGATGTCGACCCAGTCCTGAAATCTGCAGCAGTTTGCGGAAGGGTTGACTTCCGTCATGTTCTACGATTCTTCTCAATCGTTGGTCCTGTTTTTGCAGAATTTTTTTTCCCAACCGCAGCGATGTCGGAGATTTGATGTTTGACCGGGTTCCTGATGTTCACGGTACAATCGTGAAATGGTCATAAGGAAAAATCCCCACTTCATCGCTACCTTGGAAATGCTGTGCCCCATCGCTCGTGCACCGACCACAACTACACGTTCAAAATCACTTGAATCTTGATAACCTGCAATTGTAGCAGCAGTCACCGATGTAACAACTGCGCCAGACACTTATTGTCTTATATAGGCGTTCCCGACCGCAGTGCCGTTTTCTGCCTGTTTAACTATCGTTGTATTTCAATACGCATGCCTGCACCAGATTCCTTGGTGCTTCAGTGTATATTCGCAACACATTTTGCAGATAGTATCTACATATCCCGTGGAATGTGCGCCCACAAATATATAACTGTACGATACATAGTTCAAGAGATAGAGCCTATGATGTCGTAAACACTGAGATCTGTGAAAAAAATGCCGCATCATGCATAAAGTCATAGTACCTTTATTCTTTCCCACTACGACACTCCTGCAATCTAGTCAACTTAGAGAAGTCAGTGACATATGGTTGCGATTTTGACAGCTTTTAACTGCGAACGCGAACGGTTGTGGGTAAAAATAGTAGCCTTCTATATAGATATGGAGAGGCGTTGCCATGGAGAAGTTTACAAAAGAATTGAAAACATGCGAAGCAGCTGCGCTCAGGGTATAGAAAATATCTGCGATCATCGGGTCTACTGCAAGGATACACAAAAGATTCTGTTGCTAATCGAAATTTGGCAAAATAAATACTTCGACAATGCCAGGTTTATCAGCTAGTTGCTCATAAAACCGTCAGAAATACAAACAGATACGTTGCTATTTTCTAAAACGGCTGCAGCCGCAATAGTGCGTCAACAGAAATTACCCCCATACAGAGTCAATCAAACCTACGCTTTTCTTACTACTAAGTGACATGTATAACGAGTCACCTATGGGAAGAAAGTGACACAATGAAGACATGCTACTACCTGCAGATCAAAAGCTCTCGAATAACTAGAAACGTCATTTTAAATTAATTTTAATAATTTCCATCTATGCTGAAATTTTTAACATGCACTTCTCAGAGTAAATCGTGAAATATTTCATGAATTAGTTACGTATTGCATACACTGCGATAGTTTGACGAAATGCACCCTGAGGCGTCAGGGAAAAGTTAATTTGGTAATGGAGGAAGGCCTGTGGGGGTGGGGGGGGGGATGGTACAGCTTGAGGAGGATTGAAGGGGTGGGGGAGTACAAGCTGTGCAGAGTGATGCCAAGGCTTGAATACAATACGCAGGTTCGATTGCATACAGGTTGCAATAGTTATAATGCGATGAAGAAACTTTGGCAATGTAAACTAGCGTGGAGAGTTGCATCTAAGCAGTCTTATTATTAAAAATAACGAGAACATATTGTTGTTGGTCTTCAGTCAGGTCTCACTTTAGTCTGTCCTGCACAACCTCTTCTATTAAAAACCACTACAACCTACATCCACATGAGCTTTCTCACTGTATTCATGCATTGGTCTGTCTACAATTTTTACTTCTCTCAGTTTTCTCCATTATTAAATCGGCAACTCCTTGCTGCCTCTGGTCTATCAACAGATCGGGCCTATATTTAGTTTTAGTTGTGCTCCAAATTTCTTTTTACCGAATTCTATTCAGTACCTCCTCTTTAGTTTGTTTACGTACCCATCCTATTTTTGGTGTTCCTCTGTACCATCATAACTCAAAAGCTTCCATTCCCGTCTTTTATGAACTGCTTATGACCCACGCTTCACTTCCGTACAAGGCTGCACTCCAGACTAATACCTTCAGAAAAGACTTCCCAACATTAAAATGTATATTAGATGGTAACAAATTACTCATTTCAGAAATACGTTTCCTGCTACTGTGTCGTGTGTACTCCGGGCATCATCAGGTATTTTGCTGCCTTAAAAGTAAAATTCGTTTGCTACTTTTACTGTCTAATTCCTTCATCAAATTCCCTCAGCATCGCGTGGTTTAATTCGATGATATTTCATTTATCTTGTTTTGAATTTGTAGTTGTTCACATTACAACCTATTTCCAAGACACTGTCTATTCCGTTAAATTGCGTTTCCAAGTCTGCAAGAATGTAACTGTCTTCGGCAAATATCATAGTGTTTCTTTCTGTTACTTGAACTTTACAAATTTATTCTACTTTTCTCTTTACTGCTTGCTAAATATATAGAATCAATACAACAGGGGATAGCCTACAGCCTTCTCAACTGCAGCATCCCTTTCAAGAGTCAATATTCTCTCGCGTGTTACAATATTTATTTAGAAACCAAACTACTCTTCCATGAGGTCAGTTTCCACCGAATTTTCCGCACTGAATATATTGAAAAAAAGCTCTAAATACTAAGAAACCGTTTGCCGTGTAGCATTAGAGGGCAACTATTCCTTGAGTTGAGCTGTACCCTTAGCCTGCGAAAAGATTCTTCAGAACTGATGACCTCAGCGGTGCTGTACCAGCAGCTTACCACAGACCTCTCCACACGCTTCGCATGAACGACTGTTCTTCCGCGCACCTGTTCAAGAAATCACACACGAATATGTTTTTGGCAGTGTAATTCAGAAGCATGTGAATCAAATAGGTCATATGGAAGCTACCACAAATAGAACTTTTTTTGTAAGGACACAAATTTTTGCCACACCTCATGTCACTTTTTCTTCACATGTCAAATGCCAAGTTTCCAGCAGAGGGCATCAGTAGCAAAGTGCTCCTCCACTGTCGCCGAGTTGATCGAATTTGATGAAAAATGTCACGGTGTGAGGACACAGTTTGTGGTCAATAAGTCGATAACCATATTCCCAGTAGCCAACTGCCTTGCCGCCGTCGTAAAATCGGTTCCCGTCAGATGATTGAAGTTAAGCGCTGTCGGGCTGGTCTTGCACTTGGATGGGGGACCATCTGGTCTACCGAGCGCTGATGGCAAGCGGTGTGCACTCAGCTATTGTGAGGCAAACTGAGGAGCTACTTGATTGAGAAATAGCGGCTCCAGTCTCATAAACTGACATACGGCCGGGTGACCGGTGACTTGACCACATGCCCTTCCATATCCGCATCCAGTGATGACTGTGGGCTGAGGATGACACGGCGGCCAGCCGGTACCTTTGAGACTTTCAAGGCCTTTTCGGACGAAGGAGACGCACAGTGACATAACAAGTTCGTTGGTTATACGAGCAGTTTCTTATTTTCCTGTTGTCTGTAGGACAGTGTGTTTTAGTCTGCGACACGGAAGAAAATGAAGTATAAACGACGCATTCTGAAAAAGAGTATGCTTTTGCTAGTGAGGAAGTATTAAGAGAGACACTAAAAGCGAATTGAGGGAAAAAGAAATTTACGGCCCACCTAGACTAAAAGAAGGGATAGGGCACAACTAGAAGCACCAACGAGTCGCTAAATTGGTAATGGAGGGAAGTGTGTGTGGGCGAGGGGGTGGCGGGTGGAGTAGGGTAATTGGAAAGGGAGAGCAAGGTATGAAAACAGTTAGCAGGTGTGAATGAATGCAGGGTGCAGTAGTTATAAGTAGATGAAGAGGCTTGCATAGGATAGACTAGCGTAGAGATGTGCATCAAACAGGTTTCCGGGCAGGGGACTGCAACAAAGGACTTGGTAGACTTTATTTTCAGAAAGTAGCTAGTACTCAGCAGACGGGAATAAAGCAGGAAGCACCAGTTCAAATGGTTCAAATGGCTCTGAGCACTATAGGACTTAACATCTGAGGTCATCAGCCCCCTGAAACTTAGACCTACTTAAACCTAACCAACCTAAGGACATCACACACATCCATGCTCGAGGCAGGATTCGAACCTGCGACCGTAGCGGTCGCGCGGCTCCAGACTGAAACTGACGGAAACTAAAATCGCAACACGAAAAAATATTTAATGTAGAGCAATAACATTTCTTGAATACATTTATCTAGAAAACACATCTGAGTTATTAACATTCCAGTATCAGAGGTTAATTTAAGCGCGAGATAAGCCATTGAAAATGTGAAATGTCGATACATTAATAACCGGTGTACCGCCAGAACGTTAAATGCAAGCATGCAAACGTGCATGCATTGTGTTGCGCAGGTGCCGGATGTCAGTTTGTGGGATGGGGTTCAAGGCCCGTTGCACTTGATCGGTCAGTACAGAGATTGTTAATGCCATTTGTGGATGACGCCGGAGTTGTCGTCCGATGAAGTCCTACATGTGCTCGATTGAAGATAGATCTAGTGATAGAGCAGGCCAAGACAGTAAAAATGGTTCAAATGGCTCTGAGAACTACGGGACTGAACATCTGAGATCATCAGTCCCCTATAACTTAGAACTACTTAAACATCACACACACCCAAGCCCTAGGCAGGATTCGAACCTGCGACCGTAGCGGTCGTGCACTTCCATACTGTAGCGCCTAGAACGGCTCGGCCACTTCGGCCGGCCAAGACAACATGTCGTCACTCTGTGCGCCATGTCGAGTCACAACAGCGGTATATGGGCGAGAGTTTTCCTGTTGGTAAACACCCTCTGGAATGCTGTTCATGAATGGGAACACAACAGGTAGCGACACCACATTGATGTACGAAAGTGCAGTCATGGTGCGTGGGGTAACTGCTAGAGTGCTGCCGCTGTCATATGAAATCGCATCCTAGACCATAACTCCAGATGTACGTTGAGTGTGTCTAGCATGCAGACAGGTTAAAACGTGGTGTGGATGGGAGTATGAGTAGTATCTGCTGTTAGTAGTGACGAGTAAGGGTGCTGTGTCCGGTCATTCGGTACTACGCTTTGTTTATTAATTTCTATTATTTCAAGGTAGTTTTATCTTCTTTCCTTTGTGGATATGGTGTAGTAGCCCTACTTCGTGTTGCACTTTGTAACCCGGTCGCCTTTAAGCAAAATTAGGGTTTCCAGCTTCTGTAGTGCTTCATGAGGACCTGTATCTATATCTACATGATTACTCTGCAATTTACGCGTAAGTGCCTGGAAGAGGGTTCATGGAACCACCTTCAAGTTATTCCTCTAACGTTAGACTTTCGAATGGCGTGCAGGAAAAACAAACACATCTTTTCTTGCGAGCTCTGATTTCTCTTATGTTATTACAATGATCATTTCTTCCTATGTAGGTAGGCGACAACAAAGTGTTCTCGCATGTAGGTAGGTAGGCGACAACAAAGTGTTCTCGCATTCAGACGAGAAAGTTGGTGATTGAAATTCCATGAGAAGGTCTCGCCTCAACGAAAAACGCCTTTGTTGAATGATTGGCACTCAAGTTCGCGTATCATATGTGCGGAATCCTCTCCCCTGTTTCGCGATAATTCAAAACGAACTTCCCTTCTTTGAACTTTTTAGGTGTCCTCAGTCAATTGTATGTGAAGCGGATCCCACACAGAGCGGACAAGCGTACTGTAGGTTGTCTCTATAGTAGAACAATGGCATCTTCTAAGTGCTCTGCCAAAAATACAGTATTTGGTTTGCCTTCCCTGCAACCACCGCAATGATATCGCGTTTACGAAACATGTCATGACACGTGCCGCTCTTCCTGTGAACTTCTCCCATCTTCTCTATTAATCTTTCCTGGTACGTGTGGCTGAGTTATGTTTCCTACGGATTCTTGGAATGAATCTGAGCCAAGCATCAGTCGTAAAGGTCTCGAGGCTTACGAAAGGAATATCTGGTGAAACGCTTTGACTGTAGCTGGTAAGGTAAGGTGATCCCCGTTTTCTAAGAAGTCTTGCAGTGAATCCCAGCCGGGCATCTACTTCTCTTACATCTATTTTTATGTGATTGCTACTCTTAAGGTCTGTCGGACGGATGCATCTAGATGTATAACGTCTGTCTTATTCTTGCTCTTTCACATTGTGTCAGAAGTTGAGTCTTCAGAATCTTCACACAAAAAAGAAGCAACGCCACATTGAAATACGTTCGAAAAGCGTCAGCTGAATTGTATCTTTTCCCTCTGAATACAGACTTTAGTTAGCCACTTTATTTATTGCATTACACTCTGTAACACAGGCGACCGCAAGAGGTAGAGGGAACGGGGGTGACGAGAGGGGAGGGTAAGAGGAGACACCTACACCCTCCCTAATGTACGTACAGTCATGTTATTCATTACAGAGTATTCACTCGTTTCTAGCAATAAGTTAGGTTTGCCGGGAGCAACGGGAAATGCTAGTACTTAACCAATCAATGTAGTATATAGGATTTCTTCGGCTGTCACACAATATGACGCCATTACCTTAGTTACGAGGGCGTGCTGAGAAGTAATGCCTCCGAATTTTTTATGTGTAAACTCTTAAAGCTTTTGAAATAAAGCAAGCTCTATTAAAATTATAGGACTTTATTCTTCATGTCTATATATTTATTTCTCAAAATAGTTACCTTAGCGCAGAACACATTTCTCCCAAAGCGAGACCGGTTTGTAGATACTGTCACTGAAGAACGTTTGACTTTGTTAACAGTACCACAATCCCACCTCTGCTTGCACCCCCTCATCATTGCCAAATTGAGCTCTGTAATAGAACAATACATAAAAAAAACATGTGAATTTGATTAGTCCTCTGATAACGTTGAAGTATCTGTTGAATATATAGGATCTATGGTCCGAGTATCGCTCTTTTTTGTTGGGGGTTATTCCACGATATCTCAACAGATATCCTAACTTCCTTCTTGTCATTGTTTCCCAAATATTCCTTTCCTCGCCAATTCTGCGGAGAACCTCCTCATTCCTCACCTTATCAGCTTGATGAGGTTCCACCTTACATTTTTTCTTGCTGCCCTTCTCTGTTTATACGAGTAGCATCGGGTGCTGTCGTATGTTCTTTGTGCTAATTAGAATAATGTGTGTTCGAAAGATAAATATTTCGCACTAGTGTCATCATTATTCCTTGTACTAACTTTGGAACTGAAATAGTTTTTCAGTCTCTTTTAACGGTGATCATCGAGGTTAGTTGCACGTTACAACTACGGTGATGCTGCTGATCGGTGGCCGTTCCTGCAGCCCTGATTACATATCGCATGGTCAGTAAAAGAATCTGTATTTACTCTAAATTCTTTTAACGATGTCCGATACTTTGTAAAGAAGTACTGCAATGCAAAACTTATGCTGGCATTGAATTACTGATATTTATTCTCGCTGGAATGAATCTCCCTTTTAGCAACGAGCCAACAGTCACTGATTACAACGAGTTGCTCGTTGTGCGACGTATACTTAATTGGCAACAGGCTCTTCATGGTTATCGAGCAGCTTGAATAGCGTAGGGCCACTCAGTAATCTTTCTTAATTACCAAATCTTCTTACAATAGTGAAAAGTCATGAGATACCTCCTAAAATCGTGTCGGACCTCATTTTGCCCGGCATGTAACTCGACGTGGCATGTACTTTAAGTCACTGGAAGTCATTTGCAGTAATACTGAGCCATGCTGTCTCTACAATCGCCCATAATTACGAAGGTGTTGCGCATGAACCGACCTCTCGACTCTGTCCCAAAGATGTTCGATCGGATTCATGTCGGCCGATCTGGGTGGCCAAATCATTTTCTCGATTTGTCCAATATGTCCTTTCAACCAGTCGCGAATAGTTTGTAGCCCTGTGACAAAGTGAATTGTAATCCACGAAAATTCCATGCTTGTTTTGCTGCAAATGTCAAGTAACTGCACATAGCCGTATCCAGTCAATGATCGGTTCAGTTTGACCAGAGGACTCAGGCCATCCCATGTAAACACAGACCACACCAATTTGGAGCCACCGTCAGCCACCAGCTTGCACAGTGCGTCGTTGGCAACTGCGGTCCATGACTGCGTGAGGTGTGTGCCACACTCGAGCCCTACTATCAGCTCGTACGAACCGAAATCGGGACGCAACTGACCAGGTCACCATTTTCCACTCGTTTAGGGCCCATCCGACATAGTCTTGAGACCAGGAGAGGCGGTTCAGACGATGTCCTGGTATTAGTAAAGACATTCGCGTCGTCCTGCCTTAGATCATTAACGCCAGATTTCGCCGCACTACCCTAACGGATACGTTTGTAGATGGTCTCACATTGATTTCTGCCATTATTTTAAGCACTGTTGCTTGTCTATTAGCACTGGTAAATCTGCGCATATGCGGCTGGTCCCGGCCGAGGTTCGAGTCCTCCCTCGGGCATGGGTGTGTGTGTTTGTCCTTACGATAATTTAGGTTAAGTAGCGTGTAAGCTTAGGGACTGATGAGGTTAGCAGTTAAGTCTCATAAGAATTCAGACACATCTGAATTTTTTTTTCTATGCATATGGCGCTGCTCTCGGTCGTTAAGTGAAGGCCGTCGGTCACTGCGTTGTCCGTGGTGGGAGATAAGGCCTGAAATTTGGTTCATCGCCACACTCTTGGCACTGTGGATCTCGGAATATTGATTTCCCTAATGATTTCCGAAATGGAATGATCCAGGCGTTCAGCTTCAACTGCTGCTCCACCTTCAGAGTCTGTTAATTCCCGTCGTGCTGCCATAATCACGTGGAAAACCTTCTAACTTACATCACCTGAGTAAAATTACAGTTCCGCCAATGTACTGCCCCTTTATATCTTGTGTGCGCGATACTCATTCCAGGTGCATCTGTACATATCGGTACCCATTTTTTTGTTACTTCAGTGTTTCAAAAACCAATTCCAGAGTAATCTGCATTTGCCATTAGCACGTCAACACCTGACGTCCGTATCTCACCACAGATGATTTCCAAGTCTCTTCCTTGCCTCCACTACTACCACTGCGAGCGATCGTGTCAATGATCTTATTGTTACATTAAAAGATATTCTTTGGGCTGCGTGCAGTTAAATACCCTTGACATTGCCAGCGTGTTTAATACAAGACTTTGACGTATTTTTTTCTTTCTTGTTCTTCTAGCACCATATACAATTTCACAAACACTAATTACCGAAAAAACTCGTATGTACAAATAATTATAAAAATTGGTTTTAAAGTCATAGAAACAAATGACTGTAGAATACGTGAGGCACTATGTTAGTGTTACAAACTGTCCGTGTTACGTGGGCGAAACCGTGCTACAGTGGTTTGAACGGCGTAACGAAGATGTCACATTGCTCCCCTGGCCACCAGATTCGCCTGATCTGAATCTCGAGGAACACATCTGACGCGCTTTCGGGCTTGAGCTATGTGCCGATAAACCACTGGCATGTGTTTTAAGGGGAGTACATGACCTGTACGTAGACATATGGAGCCAGATACCTCCGGAAACCTACGAAAAGTACTTGTCGCCTCCATGCCACTTTATATCGCTTTTCAACTGCGTTCCACAGGTGGGCCAACAAGTTGCAGTTGGTCATAATGTTCTTTTGCTATTCGTTGTAAATCTGGTATGATACGGGTACCGTGATTTGATAACAGCGCCATATTGTTCCTATTTCTTGAGACGTGTGTGTCTGATGATAACAGTGAAACTATGCAAACTCCTTGCGAGAAGAAAAAGTACCACTTCTCCGCAACACCGTAGTTGTCTCTCATTGTGAAGCATAAGTTTAAAATTTGGCTCAAATATGCCTACAATGTTCCTGTGTAATGACGCAAACGCATGGCGCACGCGTTGTCACACTCGGGCTCGGTGATGTTTCAAACAGCGGTGTGTCGGCACATGCGAAAAAAAGGCCACAGCTCAGACGTTCATGCGGGTTGTAAGGTGCAGGAGCCGTTGACAAAATATCGACACATCGATATAACGACCATTTTCCCTAAACAACGACATATCTTTGCGAAAAGTATCCCATTCATTTATCGATATATCCATATCGAGGTGCCAGTACCGAGTGCCGATATTTTTATTTTATACATTTTTTCAATTTTCTGTACATATTTCAACATGTCCTTTTGAAATTATAGTATAACATACATTTACTTTCACTGTGTGAAGAGTATTAATACCTTTTCAGTTTTCATCACGTCTCATCTTCCTCTTTGAATGTGTAAAGCAAGTATAGGTGGCACAAAAAAAGAAGTCCACTTGCACTGAAATGGGGAGATGGGTTGGGTGGTGGGGGGAAGGGGGAAAGGGTGAATGGAATAACAAGATTTTTGAGGTGAAGAAGTAGAACACCAGTTGCGTTGGAAAACAATTCTTAAAGGAACTAGTGTACTATATCTTCATATCGGCATTCTCCAAAAACAATTGCTGAAACTGGTGAACAAAAACCAGACTGAAACTTCCTGGCAGATTAAAACTGTGTGCCCGACCGAGACTCGAACTCGGGACCTTTGCCCGCGAAAGGCAAAGGTCCCAGTTCGAGTCTCGGTCGGGCACACAGTTTTATTCTGCCAGGAATTTTCATATCAGCGCACACTCAGCTGCAGAGTGAAAATCTCATTCTGGAAAAACCTGAATGACAAGATTGGTCTTTATGGTGGGCGGAGACGTGTGAGGGGAAATGCAGACGTAATCGGCGCTCGGCGCTACCAATAGAAACTGCAACGTTTAACTTCAGCAAGCTGTTTTGACACTACAACAGCTAGGTCTCTGGCGTTGGCAGAAATGAAAAAAATGGGGAAATCGGCATGAAGTGTTTCGGACAGATGCGATAAGTCACGAAACCGAACGACGGACCCATCGGACACACTTTATTGTGCCACTCACATGCAACTACCATTGCTAGCAACGTGATTATCGCCAAGCGTGAAAGTGCATTGTTTTCTTTCAATTCTTGCTCTAAGGGGGAATAGAAATATTGCTATCTTTTTGATATACAGAATATCTAATACTAAATTAATACTTAAATAGACAGCTCTAAAACCAGCAGTAAATTTCCGATGTGCAGCCGATATTTCTAGAAGCCGGAACGTTGACACCTTTCCCGTCTATACACCGATATATCGGTACTTTTTGCGATGTATCGAGAGCCGATAATGATATTTTTCAAGTGTACCGGATTCCCGATATTTTTAAAAACTATCAGAAGTCATATAAAGTGAGCTAATGATCTCAATTGGCATCAAATTTCACCAGCACCCTCATGGGCGTGTCACATGATCGAAAGGTCGTCACATTCCCTCTTACGCACATATTACCCCTTCTTTTGACGCCTGTGCGATGGACAATAAAACGGCTGTTTTAGGGGGTTGGCCGTTCTCAGGCACCATAGCAGCTGTGAGCTACCACTTAGTTGAGTGACCGTCGATGTCTCTCACAGGTACATGTATAGTGTGCTTAACAAAGGTGTGTGGTTGGCGCCGAGGGTGTTTCAGATGTTGTGGGTGTTGGAAGAGTCTTATAAGGACCATTTACCGTCAATGTCGTATTCTTCAGTGACCACGCTACAGGAAAGCGCGAAACGGGAGTGCTGGAAAGGCGTAAACACTCTTTGCTTCGTCGGATCACCTTGAGATTTCGTCGTATGGGTTTGAACGGTCCCTGCTGGTTCCAACCTGTATACTACCGTAAAAAGTGCGGGTGCACTACATCCACAAAAGTCAGATCACTTTCAACGTGGTTTCGGCACCACGCGGGCCGTTGTGGCCGAGTGGTTCTAGGCGCTTCAGTCCGGAACCGCACTGCTGCTACGGTCGCAGGTTCGAATCCTGCTTCGCGTTTGGATGTCCGTGATGTCCTGAGGTTAGTTAGATTTAAGTAGTTCTAAGTCTAGGGGATGGTGACCTCAGACCATTTAAACCATTTGAATTTCAGCCCCACGATACCCTTAGACTAAGGTTGAACGGTCCGGAGGTTGTCAGCAGTGGGGAAAGCTGTCAAGAACATTGTACTGTTGCTCATTAAACTGAGATCGTTTCCGATGTATGAAATGTGTGGAAGTCAACGTCCCAAGAGAAGGGGTGGTTTCATTGATGCCCTTCATGTCACCTTCCTAGTGTTTTTCGTGTAGATTATGAAGTGTTTTTGTCGGCCACCCATAACAAAACCCCTTGATTTCAACGCTGTGTGTCACCGATCTCATCATAGCAAAGGCGTCAAAAGAAGGGGTGAAATGTAGGTAAGAGGGGATGTGACGACATAGCCATCGTGTGACACGTCGAAGAAGGTGATGGGCAGAATTGTGATGAAATTTGGTGCCAATGCGACATCATTAACATATCTTATCACTCACATGAACTTCTGAACTATGTCATTTTCTTCGCATGTGTCGACACCTTGCACCGCCGAATGCGAGGTTGACGTCGCAGGGCACCACGCCTTTACACCTTTACAGAGAAGCTTACACATCGCAATAGGAGACAATTAAGTATTTTTGAAATATGATAATTTTTCTTTGCGAAGCGTATTTTCTCAAATTCAAATGAAATGAGATTCCGCAATATATCCTGATCAGTCGTCAGGATGACTGTGAATTAATTCTGAAGACCTTACGTACAGATACTTCTATGTTGTTCTTTGATATACACTCCTGGAAATGGAAAAAAGAACACATTGACACCGGTGTGTCAGACCCACCATACTTGCTCCGGACACTGCGAGAGGGCTGTACAAGCAATGATCACACGCACGGCACAGCGGACACACCAGGAACCGCGGTGTTGGCCGTCGAATGGCGCTAGCTGCGCAGCATTTGTGCACCGCCGCCGTCAGTGTCAGCCAGTTTGCCGTGGCATACGGAGCTCCATCGCAGTCTTTAACACTGGTAGCATGCCGCGACAGCGTGGACGTGAACCGTATGTGCAGTTGACTGACTTTGAGCGAGGGCGTATAGTGGGCATGCGGGAGGCCGGGTGGACGTACCGCCGAATTGCTCAACACGTGGGGCGTGAGGTCTCCACAGTACATCGATGTTGTCGCCAGTGGTCGGCGGAAGGTGCACGTGCCCGTCGACCTGGGACCGGACCGCAGCGACGCACGGATGCACGCCAAGACCGTAGGATCCTACGCAGTGCCGTAGGGACCGCACCGCCACTTCCCAGCAAATTAGGGACACTGTTGCTCCTGGGGTATCGGCGAGGACCATTCGTAACCGTCTCCATGAAACTGGGCTACGGTCCCGCACACCGTTAGGCCGTCTTCCGCTCACGCCCCAACATCGTGCAGCCCGCCTCCAGTGGTGTCGCGACAGGCGTGAATGGAGGGACGAATGGAGACGTGTCGTCTTCAGCGATGAGAGTCACTTCTGCCTTGGTGCCAATGATGGTCGTATGCGTGTTTGGCGCCGTGCAGGTGAGCGCCACAATCAGGACTGCATACGACCGAGGCACACAGGGCCAACACCCGGCATCATGGTGTGGGGAGCGATCTCCTACACTGGCCGTACACCTCTGGTGATCGTCCAGGGGACACTGAATAGTGCACTGTACATCCAAACCGTCATCGAACCCATCGTTCTACCATTCCTAGACCGGCAAGGGAACTTGCTGTTCCAACAGGACAATGCACGTCCGCATGTATCCCGTGCCACCCAACGTGCTCTAGAAGGTGTAAGTCAACTACCCTGGCCAGCAAGATCTCCGGATCTGTCCCCCATTGAGCATGTTTGGGACTGGATGAAGCGTCGTCTCACGCGGTCTGCACGTCCAGCACGAACGCTGGTCCAACTGAGGCGCCAGGTGGAAATGGCATGGCAAGCCGTTCCACAGGACTACATCCAGCATCTCTACGATCGTCTCCATGGGAGAATAGCAGCCTGCATTGCTGCGAAAGGTGGATATACACTGTACTAGTGCCGACATTGTGCATGCTCTGTTGCCTGTGTCTATGTGCCTTGGTTGGTTCTGTCAGTGTGATCATGTGATGTATCTGACCCCAGGAATGTGTCAATAAATTTTCCCCTTCCTGGGACAATGAATTCACGATGTTCTTATTTCAATTTCCAGGATTGTATATAGCCGAGACATACAACTGGAGACATAGAATTAAAATCATGTATATTGTTATAAGTAAAAGTAGTGTTATATGGAAAGACCAGTGCGTTCTTGTGAAATCGAATAATTCGATTTATACGCTGAAGAGCCAAAAAAAACTGGTATATGCATGCGTATTGAAATACAGAGATATGCAAACCGGCAGAATACGACGCTGCCGTCGGTAACTTCTATATAAGACGGCAAGTGTCTGGCAAAGCCGTTAGATAGGTTACAGCTGCTACATTGGCAGATTACAAGATTTAAGTGAGTTTTAACGTGGTGCTATAGTCGGTGCTCGAGCAATTGGGCACAATATC
Source organism: Schistocerca gregaria (assembly GCF_023897955.1). Classification (NCBI taxonomy): domain Eukaryota; kingdom Metazoa; phylum Arthropoda; class Insecta; order Orthoptera; family Acrididae; genus Schistocerca; species Schistocerca gregaria. The sequence continues at coordinate 145,469,254 of NC_064921.1, forward strand.
TCCGAGGTAGCGATGAAGTGGGGATCTTCAGGTACTACCATTTCACGAGTATACCGCGAATATCAGGCATCTGGTAAAACATCAAATCTCCAGCATCACTGCCGCCGGAAACAGGTCCTGCAATAACAGGACCGACGGCGGCTGACGAGAATCGTCCAACGTGACGGAAGTGCACCCCTTCCGCACATTGCTGCAGATTTCAATGCTGGGCCATTAACAAGTGTCAGCGTGCGAACCATTGATCGAAACATCATCGATATGGGCTTTCGGAGCCGAAGGTCCGCTCGTGTACTCTTGATGACTGCACGACACACAGCCCTACGCATCGCCTGGGCCCGTTAACACCGTCATTGGGCTGTTGATGACTGGAGACATGTTGCATGGTCGGACGTTTCAATTTGTATCGAGCGGATGGGAATGTGAGGGTATGGAGTAAACCTCATGAATCCATGGATCCCGCATGTCAGCAAGGGACTATTCAAGATGGTGGAGGCTGTGTAATGGTGTGGGGTGTGTACGGTTGGAGTGATATGGGACCCCTCTAAATTCGCGGTAACGACTTTTGGGGCCAAACTACTGAGGTCATCGGTCACTAGGCTTACGCACAACTTAATCTAACAACTAACTTAAGCTAAGGACAACACACAAACCCATGCCCGAGGGAGAACTCGAACCTCCGACAGGGAGAGCCGCGCGAACCGTGACAAGACGTCCCAGACCGCACGGCTACACCGCGCGGCTGGGACCCTTGATACGTGTAGATACGACTCTAACAGGTGTCACGTACGTAAGCATCCTGTTTGATCACCTTCATCCATTCATGTCCATTGTGCATTTCGACGGACTGGGGGAATTCCAGCAGGACAATGGGACAACCCACACGTCCAGAATTGCTACAGAATGAGTCCAGGAACACTTTTCTGCTAGCCATCAAACTCCACAGACATGAACGTTATTGGGCATATCTGGAATCCCTTGCAACGTGCTGTTCAGAAGAGATCTCAACCCTCTCGTACTCTTACGTATTGATGGACAGCCCTGCAGAATTCATGGTGTCTGTACCCTACAACACTACATCAGACATTAATCGAGTCTATGCCATGTCGTGTTGCGGCACTTCTGTGAGCTCGCGGGTTGCCTACACGACATTAAGCAGGTGTACCAGTTCCTTTGGCTTTTAAGTGTATATCTGCAATGGAACAGGGTTAGCATTAACCTGGCGTATAGGTGTATCATAAACATGATTTCAGCATTGTGTATTGTGCCTGGCAGCCTTAAAGCCGTAATTGACTGTGTTTCACAAATGTCTAGTGATTATGAGGAACTGGTGACGCAACAGTTTCGTTAACGATACACTGTACTGGTCAAGCAATATTTCAGCCTTTCTTCGAAGTTATAGCTTCAAAACATTTTCGAATAGTATTTTTATGTTCAGGAAAATGTCACACGTACGCCGAGGCGAAATATTTGTCAACTTCGCAACGGCGCCACAGTCCGCAAGCTCTCTTTAATTAAGTGAAGCCGCAGTGCTGCAGGATGAATTGCCCACAAAGCGCCGAAGCTTTCAATTGAAATAAACCTCTGATGTCTGACATGACAGAATTTCCTTTATTGCTGTGATAAAAATATCCACTGCCGGCACCGAAATTACTTTTTAGAACGCTAGAGAGAGATTTTCCTCATTTAATCCGATTTTCAACCTCAATCGTTTTCGACGCCTACTTCTTCCTCCTCTATGAACTTCCTCGATTGCTTTGCAGTGCTAATCGTCTCCGGTAATCATTTAATGTGTGCGAGGAAACGAATTGTTTGGCTCGCTCTTTCATTTCCGCGCGGCTTTCGCCCCGAAATTGAGGTGAAGTGTTTTAATCTTTCACTTCGAACACGAGACTAAAACAGATCGGAATGAGTACATGTAATGTCATCCAGAATCTGTTTTCGTGTTGACAGCGGAGCACTATACGAAATTCTTTTCCAATGATACACTGAAAGTCATTACGTACAGTATAATTTTACTAAATGGTGACAAACTTACGATGTCTGATATGACTAGGAGTAAAAAATTTATATGGAAACATGGCCGGAAATGTTCTTCAAAGAGAAATACACCCACTTGAATGTGCCGTTTGGGATAGCCGAGCGGTTCTAGGCGCTTCAATCTGGAACCGTGCCACTGCTACGGTCGCAGGCTAGAATCCTGCCTTGGGAATGGCTTACGTTAGTTACGTTTAAGTAGTTCTAAGTTGTAGGGGACTGATGACCTCAGAAGTTAAGTCCCATAGTGCTCAGAGCCATTTGAACCACTTGAACGTGGAAATAAAAGATCTTTTCCAGTATATGTTGCAATGACTGAAAACACTCAAGACAAGTCATCAGAAAAATTAGAACGTTCTTTCCGTATCAGTGCTGTAGCTGCACATTAAAGAGTCCATGCATACTGCCTATGCTACAGTCTCGTCGTATAACTAAGTCCGTAGGTAATGAGGCCAGCTCGCGTTGTAAGTGATGCGGATAGTGGCATTTGTCTTGGGCAGAATTATTTTGCCCTGTTGAGTGTGGAAATAAAACATTAAAGCAATATTGCGTTTAACGTTCTGTTGACATGAAGATCATTAGAGACGGAGCACAATCTCGAACTGTGTCAAAGATGGGAACGGAAATTGGCCGTATCCTTTCAAACGAAACGTAACGACATTCGGCTGAAGCCATATCGGGGAATCACGGGAAATCTAAATATGGATGGCCGCACACAGGTTTGGACCGACGTCCTCCCGAATGTGAGTCCAATGTCCTAACCACTACGCCACCTCGCTCGGTAACTAACACATTAGTGCCGGCAGAGCATTCCTGCTTGGATGCCCTCATATCTCGATAAAAAGAACTTTGTACATTCCAAAAATCTTACGTTGGTAATAAGTAATATTTTGTCTGACACCATGTGGGACGTATGAGGGCAATTACTGGTCTCTGATATTCTGTCACTTTTCGGCACTTAGCTCAGCGAACATACACTGACGGAAAAGAAGTCCCAACACCAAGAAGGAGTTGTGCATAATAAACGAAACTTGGTAGGTGTGTTTCTACATCTGAAAGATGGCGTCTATTAACATTTTACGCCAGCAGCGAAAGAGAGGCGCTTGTAGCGCCATTATGCCCGTGCATATCAGGTTTGTTTCAAATATATGCTGTAACGAACGTGAGTTATCTTTGAGAGTGGACGTAGTGAGCTGACGTTAGTCAAGAATGGCCTTGACGAATACGCCATTATCTATAGCTCACTGACTTTGAACGAGGTCGTGTAATAGGGCTAGGAGAAGCTGGATGTTCCTTCTGCGATTTTGCAGAAAGACGTGCAGTAATGTAAGCACTGTACGGGATTGCTGACCGAGAATGTACGGCCGCAAGGGCTCCGGGCGGCCATGTGACACTGCCGAGACGATAGATCATCGTGTCCTGTGTATGGCTTTGGTGCATCGTACTACATCTACAGCGCCAATGTGACCAGCAGTTGGCACTGTAGGGACACAACGAACTGATACAAATCGGTTGCTTCAAGGACAGCTCAAATCCAAATGTTCTGCAGCGTGCATTCCACTTATAACACTAACCTGCCGTGACACAAGGTAATGTTGCCCTCTGAGAGGATTTGGGAAACTTTGAGCACGTGTTTGACTAATGAATGAAGGTATCGGACTGTAATTCTGAACAGTGCAATTAATAGAAAAAACTAATCAGGCTTTATCTTTGGGGTTAATGGAAGTATTAAAATTCATGTTGTTGTTGTTTTGTTGTCTTCAGTCCAGAGACTGATTTGATGCAGCTCTCCATGCTGCTCTATCCTGGGCAAGCTTCTTTAACTCCCAATACCTACTGCAACCTACATCCTTCTCAATCTGTTTAGTGTATTCATCTCTTGGACTCCCTCTACGATTTTCACCCTCCACGCTGACCTCCAGTACTAAATTGGTGATCCCTTGATTCCTTAGAATATTCCCTACCCACCGATTTCTTCTAGCCAAGTTGTGCCACAAATTTATCTTCTCTCCAATTCTATTCAATACTACCTCATCAGTTATGTGATCTACCAATCTAATCTTCAGCATTCTTCTGTAGCACCACATTTCAAAAGCTTCTATTCTCTTCTTGTCTAAACTATTTATCGTCCACGTTTCACTTCCATAAAAATACTTTCAGAAACGACTTCCTGACAATTAAATCTATACACGATGTTAACAAATTTCTCTTCTTCAATAACGCTTTCCTTGCAATTGCCAGTCTACATTTTATATCCTCTCTACTTCGACCATCATCAGTTATTTTGCTCCCCAAATAGCAAAACTCATTTACTACTTTAAGCCTCTAAATTCCTAATGTAATTCCCGCAACGTCACCCGATTTATTTCGACTACATTTCATTTTCCTCGTTTTGCTTTTGTTGATGTTCATCTTATATTATCCTTTCAAGACATTGTCCATTCCGTTCAACTGCTCTTCCAGGTCCTTTGCTGTCTCTGACACAATTGCAATGTCATCGGCGAACCTCAAAGTTTTTATTTCTTCTCCATGGATTTTAATTCCAACTCTGAATTTTTCTTTTGTTTCCTTAACTGCTTGCTAAATATACAGATTGAATAACATCGGGGATAGGTTACAACGCTGTCTCACTCCCTTTCCAACCACTGCTTCCCTTTCATGCCCCTCGACTTTTATAACTGCCATCTGATTTCTGCAAAATTCATCAAAATCGAATGGTGGCCAGCCCAATCAGGCACGTTAATTTGAAAATGTTTAAGAAAATTGAATATTTGTTGTTGAAGCTACTTTCATTAAGATTCCCTTTGAATAGCGTACAGTTTACAAACGGACACAGTACAATCTAAGCTGTTGGTAGTAGTAGTTACCAATAATGCACAAACCAGTAATCATAGGAAGCAAACTTGAACCCAACTCATAAAAATAACAGCTACAATCATGATCATTACGTGAGTCAGTACTGATAAGTTACTGCAGGAAACACCGAACTAAAGTTGGACATGGAAGGGCTTTTAACTTAACTGACATGTAACAACCACAAATAAAATTTAATTATACCACAATTACACTGTTTATGCTCCCATTTATAGAAACGTATCAGATTTCCTTAGTAGCACAAAAATGTTGAAATGTGCGTGAAATCTTATGGGTCATCAGTCCCTAAGCTTAACACTACTCAACCTAAATTATCCTAAGGACAAACACAGACACCCATACCCGAGGGAGGACTCGAACCTCCGCCGGGACCAGCCGCACAGTCCATGACTGCAGCGCCTGAGACCGCTCGGCTAATCCCGCGCGGCCCTTAGTAGCAATAATATTCCAATTACCTTTCTAAGTATGAGACGAATATGGTGGGGACCCATTAACTGATATTGTATCACTAGTCAAACTCTATTGTTATTTCAGTAGGAAAATTCAAATCAACTAAATTGAATTCTTATCTTCACTTGAAATAGTTTTAGGTTTTACTTTTTAAGGCAAATTATTCGACACTGAGCTCAATTAACCTAAAAAAATCGTTGATGATAGTAATCAAGGCTAAATTACATTCCAAATAAGTTTAACTTATGTGCCTTTTTCATCACCTGTCAAGCAAGTATTGTAGACAGTGGCATTTACACAGTCTTGCATTGAATTTTTGCGGAACGATACTTTGCAATAAACTAAAATCACTTTATCAATATTCTAACTAACTTCAATTCTTGCTGATCCTTGCACATTTGACAAACATAAATAAATCACTAGCTCTTTTGAAACAAGATACTGGGTTTTCTGGACACTTAGGAGGAGATCATGCATAGGTTCATTATTAGGATAGAAGATATGGTTGTGAACACAGGTTTATAGCACTTGGCTTATTATTAAATCACTCACACAAATTAACTGGTCAGTGCTCTGATACACAACTGTATGCATGAAGTTGGTGAAGCAGTGGCGAAGTAATGGTGTCAAGCCACGTGGCGGCTAACTGTACTCAGGCTCTTGATGTTTGAATGCTCTATAAAATTTCTTCTTGGCGATCTATTTTTAATGTGTTAGAGTCATTCCTTATTGCCGAGAGCACCACGCAACAGCCGAATCCACATGCGAGGCAAAATTCCTTGCAAAGCGGCTTCCAATTGCCTCCCGTGGCACCGTCGATGTGTACCGTGCAACGGCTAGCCACTGACTGCGTTTTGTTCCCACCAAGTAGCCGCCCGGTTCTACCGCCAAAACCACCTTTTACATCGCGCCGAGCCACTTCCGTTGCGGAGGGACTTCCCTACAAGTTTTACATTTTACAACACGAGTGCCCTTAGCATGAACCAGATCCTAATATACAATGTTTTTCTTTGTGAACATAAATACATCAAAAATTTCATTATTGTAACGAATTGTTTTGTCCCAAATCAATGACCTTAACCAACAAAGAATACAGATATACAGTTACATAATATAAATCAGCCACTAATAGATATGAGTGTTACACACTGATCCCAAACCAACGCCATTTGCGACTTCAGTGATGTCAAGTGAGAACTAATTGGAGTATACGGTGGAGATCTGCTGTCTTTTCTTATGAAAGCTGGTTCTCTCTCGGTAGCAGTGATGGCAGTTTGTTGGTCGGAAGGAAGCCAGTTAAGGGCTTGCAACCAACTTCTTTGCGAGCTACACACACTTGGCTTCCATCTCGAGTTATGATCTATGGTACGATTGCGTATGACAGCAGGAACAGTCTCGCGGTTTTTCCACGCACACGAACCGCTGAATTGTACGCCAGTCTGGTGATTCGTCCTCTTATGCTTCCATTCATGAACTGCATTCCAGGTAGTGTTTTCCAACAGGATAACGCTCGCCCAGACATACTGTTGTAACCCACCATATCGATGATTATTACATTAAACACGGTTTAATGCTGCACAAAACAGTGGTGTCGACCAGCCACAATGTGTTGATTTTATGAAGTACTGGACAATGACGCCATAAGATCATGCCGTCCCGAATGGCATTTTAGGGCTAAACATAGCGCCTTGAAAGGTAAGCCGATGGAGTTTTTATCTGCAAAATGTGCGAGTTTGCAACTATGAAGTTGCTCATTCATCTGAAAAAGCGATCCAAGCTTCTATGAGTTACCTCTGCTTATCGCAAAGTCTAAGAAAAATCATATGGTCGAAGAAACACCTGTCCAATCCTGTTTATTGAAAGTAGCTGATATTTTTTTTGGACCAGAAAGTAAACAAAAACTTTCACATGTACCGCTTTCTGACAACATGACAAAACGTCGGATTCATGATATAGCTGAAGATGTATTAAATCAGGAACTCCAGGCCGTGAAAGTATCAGAATTTTTCGCAGTACAGTTAGTTTTCGTTCGATACTCAAAAAACTAAACAATTAAAAGCGCGATGCCAATTTCTACGGAGCTAACGACTATTTCAAAAACAATTCATATAACGATAACAAGATGTGAATTCTTTTGCAAATATGAACTTTCGTGGCAAAAACCGATCGGTGTATGCACAGATGGTGCCCCGCCAATGCTTGAATCTCGCTCAGGATTCGTGTAGTTGCCCAGAGAAAATAATCCCAGTGTTATTTTAATTCACAGTGTAATACACCGTGCCACTAAGACATATCCAAACAAACTCGACGACATTTTAACATTTCACATCAAAGTTGTGAATCATTTTAAAATGAGTGCATTAAATACTCTCCTTTTTACGCCCTTTTATGAAGACTTGGGAACACAACATCAAAAATTGCTGTTTCTTACGTAAATACTATCTCTTTCACGTTGACGTAGAAGTACCGTCGGAAACACTGCAACAACAAGCTTTGAAAATTAAAACGATATTCAGCCAAAGATGACTTTGAGAAGATGGTTAAGTCATTATTTTCGGTACAATATTTGAAAGTTTATCCCAGCATAGCAAAGCAAGCACTGCAACAGTACTTACCATTTTCAAGCACTAATTGTGCGGAAGAGTGTTTTCAGAAGTTATACCAGTGAAAACAAAATACACAAGCAACCTCGATATTGCTAGTGATTAATGTTGTGTATTTTCTTCCATTCAACCCGGACTGAAAATCTTTGCAAAAATGCGCAAACTCATCCATCACATTGATTTGTTTGTTTTTTATTAGCAGATCTGTGTGCAAATCGGATATGTCTATAATAAAATATTTATATTTTAAAGTTCATGAACTTTTGCGACAGGCGATAGCTCTGTCGTCCAATATTGCCCCCATCCGAAGCACATTGTGTGAGCTGCTTTCTGTCACATACTGCTCGCTGGCTCACTAATCTATCAGCATTCACCATTTTTCTTCTATTTATTGGGATGAATTCCAGCAGACTCAGTTATTTTCATAATATTTCTTACAAACAGGCGCCGCATTTTAAACTGGCCATCTCTGAAATGAGCAGCATCTGAAATGCCATGCAAATGCGTGTATTGACAATTTTAGAGACTAAATGGAATGTCAAAGAATTTTTAAATTTTGACTTGTATTTAGAAATTTATAAGGGATACACATAATTTTCCTGGCTTCTATGTAAATGTTGCAATAACTTGCATAGGCATAAGAGGTCTCCTTTTTCATGTGAATTACACAGGCCAAAACAGGAAAAAGTTGTTTTGCTGAAAATACCTTATTGTTATGTTTTTTAGGGTAGTAAGTCCAAATATGATACTTAAAAAACTGTATCGCCCGCCATTTCTTCACATTTTACAGTTAAATTTATTAAATTAAGCCATTTTTTAAAGAATTTAACAGCTTTTATATAGTTAAAACAATTTTAAAAGGAGGTGTAATGAATACAGATGACGTTGGTAGCACTACTGAAAAACATTTGCAGACTTAGTGGAAAAGGGTTATCTATCATACTATTGATCTAAACTTGGCGAGCAAGATAAATCTTCGACGCCGCATAAGGTATGTTATGTGTGTGTTGAAGATCTGAGAAAATTGCCCAAAAAGGAGAAAAAAAAGCTTTGTTTCATATAATTGGGTGTAAAATACTACACAGTAGGCCTAAACAATTTTATTCCCCTGTCTATGATAAGATTGTAGTCGACAGAGCAAAAGTGTTTCATTGTCACCCACAAAGGGAAGTGGCCAACAGAAGTAAATTACGCACAATTTTAGTTGTTATTCCCCTGGAGTATCGGTAAACCTCTTTTTTGTATTTTCACCATTGTTAAAATAGAGGGAAGTGCTACTGTGTCGCGATGTATTGTCTGGCGTTGACAATTTAAATAATAACAGAACGAGCGGTTAATTACTAGTGATAATAATTGTATTTATATAAAGTTATCTGACACGACCTAAAATGCTCAATACGTTTTTGAAATGTTATTTTACTCTCTGACTGTTTAGTGCTACAGCTCGTTTAAAACAGTTTCATTTTCCTTGATAAATGTGAGTAATGCATTTGAAGATGAGCGACTATTTGTGTAATGCACATCTAGAATCTATGTTTCTTCTGTGTCAAATATGTACCATTGCTGATATTTGGTACGATGCTCACGAACTTTTCAGTTGGCAGCTCCGAACAGGAGACAAATACTCCAAGAAATTTCGGGACTGCAGCCGGTCGTCGGAAACTTCATTCTTCGATACTTCAACTAGACACCTGCCATTCATCTTCGGGTGAGCCATCGAAGACAGTCGTTCTTCGAACATTTAATTCACCGGGAATATTTTAAATTTCGCAGGAGATAGATAAACGTTTCCCCTCTGACGTCACCCCTCATTCTCTCGTACTCCTCTATCTGCGCGCCTTGGGTGTAAAACACCAACTTTAAATGTTCTTACTGTAAAAAATATTTTATCGCTCATAATCCAATGAACCTGTGAACATCAGTATACATTTGTGTAGAATTGTGACTCATCGCACATAACTGTATTGTAGGATGAGACCTTTTCTCAAAATGAACTGAGGAAATAATTTTTCAGAACTAACATTGTTGTTGTGGTTGCTGTACGCGCAGATTTAGTTAGCGGCGTACTTCAAAGGCGTACGTGATGCAGAGGGAGTGTTGTTTAACCGTCGTGTTGGTGAGAGGGGAACGTTGGCTTGACTTCGCATCGGTGCTGCTATCCCACAGGTGCGTGCACTTCCTACGGAACGGAACTGCGACCCGCGGATCACTTTCTGGAAAAAGGCATGTGCCAAAAGTGAAGTAAATATAAATATAAAACTGAAACTGACTTTGATACTGCGTATTTCTATTCTTTTTTGCTTCACTGTGCAGTTTTGGTCTTGTGGTAGTTCATGATCGCACGCACGTTTAAGATATGACAGTGCATGGTAATTGCGGCTCTAATAATGAGTCTTCACGAATCCATGTTACTTCTGTGGCTGATAGGCACAAAGCGCCCGCACCACATTTATGCTGGCTGTGGCGAGAGAGAAATTAATACATACTCATTTCCCCTTCCACGCCCTCCTCTTCTCACCGCGTCATTACTCCTTTCCTCCTTTAAACTCCCCCCCCCCCCCAAGACAATGAGCTAAACTGTCGAATTTTAGTTGCTTCTGTAGTTAACAGAGTGTTATTATTGTGAAGGTGGGCACGAAGTTCCCATTTCTGATAACAGAGAGGCGCGACAAAGAAATGTTTGGGAACCGATGCTCTACAGAGTATCGACATATTGTCTTCGCATGCTCGGTCGCCAGATGTGTCTCTAATCGAGCACAAATGTGACATCATCGGACAAGTCTAGCATCATCCACGACACAACATCCGGCCCGTGTAGGACACAATGCATGGGCCTTGCATGCTTGCATTCAACATTCTGGCGGTTACGCCGGTTAATTCTCTACCAATATTTAACATCGGCAATGGCTTTTCTCGTGCCTGCATTAACCTGTGATCTTGCCACGATAATCACTTACATATGTTATCCAGACAAATGCATTCCAGACATTGCATTACTCTACATTAATTAGTTCACGGCGTTTGGATTTCTTCCCGTCAATTTAAATTTCTAAATGATTAGTGCTTATTCTTAATTGATGGAAGAGAGAATTTCATACCTCGTTCTTACATTATATTTGTGCACTGAAGATATTAATTTCCATCATGCACTCAGTACATTCCAATATGATTTGATTAATACTTCAAACGCCGCAGTAATGTTTCATTAAAAAATTTAGTAAAATGGTGGCTAAATGCTTTCATGGGAGCTTTCCGAAAAAGTTTCTAGCTTATTTGCGTAATGGAACACAACTGATCTCTGATATTGTCTGCGTTTCCGCAGAGACGAGCATAATCGGAACTCTGAAGAGTAAAAATGCAAATCTGGAGGCATTAAAATGAAACCGAGATTTTGAATTGGTGCTTCACATAATATGAACCTACTCTTTTGCTAGGTACAGTTATAATGTTCCTAATTTTTAGTGAATAGGCCTAAGCAGTCATCAATTTTTGATGTCACGAATGAGTACTGTATGATGTGATTGACTTGAGAGGTTTGCTGCATGTTATGATTAAAGTATAAGCTTTATTGGCAAAGGCGAACACAAGTTTCTAGTTTTAAATCCGTTATAAACGTTCTCCATTATTCTTTATGAGTAAACATATAGCTACTTGAATTGATCACAGTGTTCGGACGTGATGCAAGTAATATACAATCGACAAACTACACTAACTGTCTCTGCTTCGTCCAAGGTTATGCTGAGGTCACGTTAATGAGGCGTTTGACGTCAAACAAGGCGCCTAGAATCGGAAGTGCAACATGATAGTAGTGCACCCTTCAACAACACACTTTATTCAAGAATGCAACATCTCAAGCCCTAAATTACTGAACCACGCAAATCCAGAACAGTCTAGTCAGAGGCTAAAGTTCAGCTGTACAATTTAGTCTCTCATCTGTTGTCACCATAGAAGAGTATACACTTCCGTTAGATGCACAATATGGCTGGAGCTGTCAGCGACGAAATCGAACTGCCAGTTCAACCGCAGAGCTCTACAGCGTCTCCATCATATTGGCTTGTGGGTGGAGTGAAAGCATGCACCAATTTCATTGGCTGCTACGCGGAGTGAGACCACGCCACCGCCCATTGGCTGCACATGACAGTGACGTGCATCATGGTTCTTTGCTACTGGCGACCTCTATGGAGAACTGCCATAATTTCAACGTGCTAGATTTGCCTGATGCTTATGCCGTCCTGTTGTTACACTCGTGGTTGAAGGGCGGACTAGACGGCAGGGTTTGTGACGCAGGTCACAGCACTCTGGGACTGTTACATATCGTACGTGCTCGTTACTGAATAACGGGTATTCCGCGAGACTGCAAGTATCATCCCGTTACTGCCGGAAACGTTTAGTTGCTCGCATGGCTTCTTCTCCGCAAGCTGTTGCTGCTCGACTCTGTGGTTTCGTGTTCTTCCAACCCGTTACCCTCAGTGGACTCAAAAATAACAGAAACGTTCCGTTGTTAGCGTGTCTCCTTTCACACTTTTTTTTAATCGATATTCTGATAGTTTTGATGCGGCCCGCCGCTAATTCGTCTCCTGCACCATCTTAGCACTTGTATGTCCTCAGTTATTTGTCGGACATATTCCAATCTTATGAAAGTTATTCCCTGATGTCTTAACAAATGTCCTACCGTCATACCCCTTCTTGTTGTCAGCGTTTTTCACCTGTTGCTCTCTTCTCCGATTCTGTGGAGAACCTCCATTCCTTACCTTGTTAAACAACTTAACTGCATCTCAAACGATTCAATTCTCTTCTTTCCTACAGTCCATGATTCACTACCACACAACGCTGTGTACTCTATCAGAAATTTCTTCCTCAAATTAAGGCTTATGTTTCATACTAGTAGACTCCTTTTGACTAGGAATGCCCTCTTTGCTTGTGCTACTCTGCTTTCTGTCCTCCCTGCTCCGTCCGTCATGGTCCTTTTGTTTCCAAGTTAGCAGAATTCCTGACCTTCGTCTAGTTATTGAACGCCAATTTTGATGTAAAGTTTCTCGCTATTCTCATTTCTGCAACCCGTCATTACTTTCGTCTTGCTGTGGTTTACTCTCAATCCCTACTCTGCACTCATTAGACAGTTCGTTCCATTCAGCAGACCCTGTACTTCTTCTTCACTATCACTGAGGATAGCAATGTCATCAGCGAATTTTATCAATAATATCCTTTCACCGTGAACTTAAACCTCATTCTTGATCCTTTCTTTTATTTACCTCATTGCTTCTTCGATATGTAGATTGAACAGTAGGGGCGAAAGACTGCTTCCCTGCTTTATACCCTTTTCAGTCCGAGCACTTCGTTCTTGGCCTTCCTGTCTCATTGTTCCCTCTTGGTTCTTGTATGTATTTTATAATACCCGTCTTCCCCTATAGCTTACCCCTATTTTCCTCAGAATTTCGAACACCTTGCTCCATTTTACATTGTTGAACGCTTTTTCTAGGTGCACAAATCCTATGAACATGTTGATTTTTTCTCAGTTTTCTTCTCTTCTCTCCTAATGCCGTACTGATAGTTAATACATCCTCAGTTTTCCTTTCCATTCTTATTGTATATTATTCTTTTCAGCAGCTTGGGTGAATGAGCAGTTAAGCTGATTGTGCGATACTTCTCGCATTTACCTGCCTTCGGAATTGTGTGCTTGATATACTTCCGAAAGTCTGATGGTATGTTGCCAGTCTCATAAATTCTACACTCTAACGTGAATAGTCGTTTGGTCTCAACTTTACAGAAATATTTCACTCTGACAAGGAAATTTAAAATATTTTTTCCATTTTTAATAGAAAGTACGTCGAGAGGAACAAAATTGTTAATAAAAGTGAAAAGGCCGGCGCAAAAATACTGACGTAACATTTACGTGTTAAATATATAGCTACGTAACACATAGGTGTGCTTTCGGTGAAAATTATTTCTTTTCTTACTCAGTTTAACAACTCTGTGCGCCTTACAGTTAGAACGCAAGTGAAAAAGTTGATTCCTTCTCACTTTATTTCCAAAAAGCGTTCGACATTGTACCGCAATGTTGTCTGATAATCAGAATAGATTACACTGACTATCCTCGCAATATCTGATTCGCTCTTAGAATTCCGGAGTCATCTATGCGAGTACGTTAGAACAGAATGTAAATGTAACATAAGGGGGATTACAATGAAAAACAGTTGGAGTAGTGTAAGTAAAGGTAAAGGATTTATCAAAATTTAACAGACTGTGTCACACTAGTTGATTACATTGTTTCCTACAGAGAAGAATCGTTGATGGACGTTTGTAAAAATGTGCAGAATGGATTAGCCAGTATCCGTAATAGATTTTTAAACGGTATCTGTCTGTAAATGCCACATAATGCCTATAAACAACTATAAAAAAGATGTCATAGTCCTCTGGATCCTGCCATATCATCTCTTCTTATTTCTCACTCTGAAGCAGTCACAAAAATGGTTACCCATCACTTTTCAGACCGACAATATAGGATTAACTTCTTTTGTGGTCGGATTTTATATTCGTCAGTCCGTCGTTTTGATTTTAAAATTACATTGTACTGCATTATGTCGAGTTGCCAGCCTTGTCAACAGACGGTAAACCTCTGCCATCCCCACTGCATTTTACGTAAACAGCTACGCCTTCAGCGAACTGATGCATTGCACTACAGTAATGTCTCTCAGCTCATTTGTAAATTATACCGTGAACAGCAACGGCCCAATCGTGCTGGCTTGAGGAACGCCGGGCGCAGTCATTGTCTCAGATGTCGCCTCTCTATTAAGAGCGTCATAACCCGTTCCTTTTGTTACGAAGTTTTCAAACGCATATCGTCCCGATATGTGTCTACAGCTACACCTACATACAGAGTTACTGATAAGTGCCTCCAGAGATCCAAAATCCAATTGCATGAAAACTACAGAATGTACAAAAAATGGACACATTTCCGTGCATACAGCATCTCCCCAAACCTTCAACTTGCGTTTCAGGTGCTTATGTGCACAGGTTGTGATGAGACGAACGTCAATACAAGCGTTCAGTTCACTGAAATCGACGCTGCGAAAAGGCAAATCGGTACCCGCTTCGGAAATCTGCTCATTAACTTGCCTGTCTGTAGGCGTGAACTAATTCTGTAGCACAAAATGCAGCAAATCATTTGTCTCCATGTTCTGACACGCCTGTCATCTGGTGGTGCGACCTGCAACTATAGAACGCTATGGCGCATATTACAAATAGAAACTTGTGGAGGTGCTCTCTCTCTATTGAAAGTGTTATTTTTCAGTATGTCTTGTAGTTTTCGTCTTGTCGTCGCACGTGCTAATTCCAGAAGTACTTATTAATAACCTTGTACATATTCTACAAGCCACCATATGGTGCATTGCAGAGGGTACTATGGACTACTACAGATCATTCCTTTCCCCGTTCCACTTGCAAATGAAAGGGAAAAACGACCATCTATATGCTTCTTTACGAGCTCTGATTTCTCTAGTCTTCGCGATCCTTGCGTGAGATGCATGATGGTGGCAGTCGGATCGTTCTGTATTCTGTCGCAAATGCCGGTTCTCCAAACTTTCTCAATAGTTTTTAGCGATAAGAATATTTTCTCCCCTCCGTGGATTCACGTTTGAGCTCACTGAGCATATCACTAAAAGTGGGATGTTGATCGAATCTACCAGTAACATATGTAGCAGCACGCCTCTGCCATGCATTGTGATGAAGATGATGTTTGGCTTGTGGCGCGCTCAACTGCTCTGTCAACAGTGCCCGTACAAAGTCCCAATTTTTACACATGCCAAATGTTTTAGGCAGTATACTCTAGCCACTGTCACGAATGATGATGATGAAATGATGAGGACAGAACAAACACCCAGTGTTTGAGCAGAGAAAATCCCCAAACCAGGGGGAACTCGAACTCGGGACTCCCGTGATCTAGAGGCACCAAAGCTAGCCACTAGACCACGAACTGCGGACGCATTGCATCGTCTTTCTTTAAACCGACCTAGTGGGTTGCCCAGATACTCGAGCAGTACGTAAAAATTCTTCCAGTAAATCGAGTCATCCATTCGCCTTTCCTACAACCGACATATGGGTGGGTGTCATGAGAATAAGACAGATGGAGAGGAGGGAGGCAGGCAGGAGGGTACGGTGCCAGTCACTGTTCTCTCGCCGTACACGTGAATAGGATAGGAGAGGTAAGAGTGGCTAATTTTGGACTGGAGTATCCAACACCACGTATTGTATTGCGACTTGCAGAATATATGTAAATATGCATAGGGAATTTGTAATTTCAGTTATATTTTCGATCTGTGCATCCTGCTTTAACGAAATATGCTCCGAAAGGCTTCTTCCCTACTGTTCAATCTATACTTCGAAGAACCAATGACGGAAATAAATGAAAGGTTCAACATTTAGATTAAAATTCATCGTGAAAGGATATCAGTGATTAGATTCGCTGATGACATAGCTATCCTCAGTAAAAGTGAAGGAAAATTACAGGATCTGTTGAATGGAATTAACAGTCTAATGACCACAGAAAATGGACCGACAGTAAATGTAAGAGAGACGAAAGAAATGAGAAGTAGCGGAAAAGAGAACAGTAAGAAACGTAACATCAGAATTCGGGATTACGAAGTAGACGAAGTTCAGAACGACTGCACGGACGGAACAAGGAGGACATAAAAAGCACTGGCAAAAAGAGCATTCCTATCCAAGAGAAGTCTGCTAATGTCAAACATAATTAATTTCCAAAAATGTACATTTCTATCACAGCATGGTACAGTGTGACAAAGAAAGGAAACATTTCACAATCCAATGAAACTAGAAGTGAAGAAGGAAAGAAAAATTGTATTCATAGTAATTAAAACCTTACAACTTTGCATTTACGAAACATTGATGGCATTTATTGTTTTTTAAAAATTACGTCCTTTAGATGGCGTTCTCCTGTATGAATACATTTGTAAAATCTGTTGTTGAGATTCCTCATTGACGGCTGCAACATTTCAGCTGGGATACTGTGAGCTGCATCCCGAATTCTCTGTTTTAACTCATCCAG
Organism: Schistocerca gregaria; assembly: GCF_023897955.1. Classification (NCBI taxonomy): domain Eukaryota; kingdom Metazoa; phylum Arthropoda; class Insecta; order Orthoptera; family Acrididae; genus Schistocerca; species Schistocerca gregaria. Next base: position 145,486,276 of record NC_064921.1, read on the forward strand.
GGTTCTTGGTCGAGTCGTCTATACTTTGCTCTTGAGGTTGCCCCACAAGAAAAAATTACGATCTTACAAATCTGGCGACCTAGGGGGCCATGGAATGTTACCGAATCGTGAGATCGCACGGTTGCCAAACAATTCTCACACATATGTCATTAATTGCTGTGTAGTTTGTGAAGTCGCTCCGTCCTGTTAAAACCATGCTTCTTGAACGCTTAGGAAGTTGTTCAATGCAGGTGTAACGAAAGTTCGTAACGTCTTCACGTCTGCATTGACAGTTATTCAGTTTCCCTGTTCATTTGCGAAACAATACGGTCCGATAATCCCATATGACGAAACACCACACCATACTGTCACTTTACTAGCGTGTAAAGGACGCTCGTGAACGTCATTAGGACTTGTGTTTGCCCAGTAACGGTATTGCTGAATATTCACATAACCTGTGAGATGAAAATGTTTACCATCTGGCATCCACAATTTTAGAAATTCATCACCATTTTTTTATTTTTGTTGTCATTTGTTGACAAAATCCTAATCGTAACCGTAATCATTGTCCAATTGTTGCACCATCTGTAGATTTTACGGATGAACTTTTAAACCAAGATGAAGAATTCCGCGAACACAGTCCCGGGACATTCCAACCACTGTTGCTTGCTTACGAATTGAACACCATGGGCTCCGAAAGACAGACTCGTGTACAACATCAATGTTCGCTGGAGAACGCACACTTCTTAGTCGTTCTGTTGGTTTCTTCTTGAAGACAGATCCAGTCTTATCGAAGTTATTAATACAGCATTTTATCGCGTGTTTCGGCAGAACGGCGGCATGACGTCCTAAATTATAAAAACGTCGAAACTCCCTCTTCGCCGCTACCAAACTTATCATTGTTTTTAAAACACATTTTTATGGCTAACGTACGCTGTTATCCGTTCCGCTGATCCATGATTACTTAAATGGCGGACTGTTTACTCGCTAACTGGTTCGAGCCCGCAGTGCTGCCACCTGGCCATGGCTGCCACAACTCATTTCAAACATTCTTGTTAATCTTTCTCACCCCGTATAGTAGTGAATCATGAAGTGTGGTAAAACCGCAACAGATCAGAATCGAAACGTTTGAGATGTAGTGTTATAGAAGGACGTTGAAAATTAGTGAAGGAATGGGGAGGTGTCTGCTGAATTAACGAATAAGGGAAAATGTGGAAAACATCGACGAAAAGAAGAGTGAGGACATCAGGAATGTGTTAAGGTATCAGGCTATAACTTCTATGGTGCTAGAGGGAGTTATAGAGGGTAAAACGGTAGGCGAATACAGAGATTGGAATACCTCCAACATATAATTGAGAACGTAAGGTGCATGTGGTACTCAGTGTCGAAAAAGTTGGCATAAGAGAGGAAAGGTATCTCTAAGGATAGACCACTGAAATACATATGTGGAAGCAAGGGCCATGGAGCAGACCACATTCTTTCACAATTATTGAAATCCATGGGATAGCTGGATATTATGAGACAGATAAAACAGCCTCAGACTTCAAGAAGAATTTGATAATTGCAGTTACAAAGTAGGCAGGTTCTGAAGGGTATCAATACTACCGAACCACGACTTTAATAACTGCTGAAGCAAAATACTCATATGAATTTTTTAGAGGCATGCAAACTCGTAGAAGGGTTTTGTATAAGAGACAGTCGAATGAAAACAAGACAGATGGAAAGAAGCAAGGAAACTGTTAATAACTGCAAGAACAGCAGCTGTATCTATTAACACATTTATCACATTGTGAGACAAGACGGTGAATACCTTCATCGAAAAATGTTTGCAGATGCCTGTGGAACAAAGTTAGTACCCACGCTTTCACCCTTTCGTCCGAAGCGAATAGACGGCCACGAAGGTCTTTCGTCATAGCACGTAAAATACAGAAATGGCGTTGGTAGAGACTGGGACTGTATGAAATATGTTTAAGGGCTTCCCAGTGAAACTTCTGCAGCGTAGTTGAAACAGCCTTGGCAGCATGTGGGCCCGCTGGGAAGTCCTTGCGCATCCGTCACACAGTCCAGATTTCTCCTCATGCGATTTCCATATTTTTGGAGCCCTGAAGAAAGACGTTTACGGCCATCGATTTGCTTCGGAATGGACCACTCCTGAGTACAGTCATGGCTCCATAGAGAATCGCTAACATTTTTACGTGAAGGCAGTGACCGGGATCTCTCACAGTAGGTTAAGTGTATTAACAGATGTGGTGATTACTTTTGAAATAATAAACAGTTTACTTGATTTTCTTCGCTCTCTCTCGTTTTATTTGCATGCCTCTTGTAGGAACACACTGCTCAGTGCTGACCTTACTAATTACCTTAGAAGAAAGACTGTAGAAAGTCAAACCTATGTTTACGGCAATTGTAGATTTAGAGAACACGTTTGATATTGTTGACAGGAATACTCACTGAAATTATCAAGGCAGTGGATGAAATAAAGGGAGCGGAAGGTTGCTTAAAAATTGTATAGAAACCGAGAACAGTTGTAAGGAAATGGAAGTGAATAAATGATTTAGGGAGTGAGGAAGTGCTGTAAGGCATCCGCGATGTAATTCAACCTGTACATTGGACAAACAGTAGAGAGAACCAACAATAAATATGAAAGGGTGTTAAAGTTCATTGAGAAGGTATGGAAACTTACGAATTGTCAGTGATATTTTAACTCTGTAAGTGACAGCAATGTACTTGGAAGAGCGCTTGAAAAGTGGTTATAAGATGAACATCAACAACGGTAAGACAGAGGTAATGCAATGTGCTCAAATTGAATCATTCTGTACTCGGAAATTATTGAAAGCATGGTAGGAAACAGCAATCTATATCTTATTTTAATGAAAACAATCAGTCGTGATCGCAAATGATCAACATACTCTGGTCGGAAAATAACCTGTCAGCTGTAACGAAACAAAAGCGCATTTGGGATAACGGCTGCTTATTTCCATTAAAAAACTGAGGGAATTAGATTAGGAATGAGTAGAAACTATAGTTATCTGGGCAGCAAATTCCCTATGTATAGGGAATTCAAATTACTGACTGACATAGCAAGACAAATATTTCTGAAAAAAGTAATTTATTGATATCTAATTTAAATTTAAGTATTTTGTGAAATTATATGCCTGGAATGTAGTCTTGTACGGAAATTAAATGTGAAAGATGAACAGTTCAGATAGAGTATAAGCGGTAGATTTGTGGTGCCACTGAGGAATCGTAACACTGGATGGGTGGATCGAATAACTAATGAGTAGGGAATGAATCTGTTGGGGAGAAAGGTGATTTATGGAACAACTTAACTTGAAGAAGGGATCCGTTGATAGGAGACATTCCGAGACATCAAGGAATCTTCGATTTGGCAATGGAGGAATGTGTGAGCGTAAAAACTGTAGAGGGAGGCAAAGGCATGAATAGAGTAAGCAGGTTAAAAGGGGTGTAAGCTGCAGAAGTTATTCAGAGGTGTAGAGGCTTGCATAGGATGTACTATCGTGGACAGCTACATTAAATCAGTCTTTGGACTGAAGAACACAACAGCAGCAACACTGTAAGGGTTGGCAGATATTTGAGCCACTCCTCTGTCGTCTACAGTGTGGATTGCTTTGTGAGGGTATCCTGATGCAACAAGTTACTGCTCTCTTGTGTCGAAGAAAAGACGTGTTCTGTTGTTGTATAGGTCCATGTGTTTGTGTGATAACCAGTGAGCGCCAGTTTTATCATACCAAGGAACAAGTAGCTGTCGCATTGCGCAATAGGCGTGGCTTTACTGGGACCGCTGTCAGAAACTGTTGCGACCAGAATTCGTGTGAGGCGACGGTTCGAACAGCAAGCAGCTTAACAAGGCAGCCCCAGTAGTTGGTGATGTAACCCTCTCGTGTTGCAGCCCTTTCAATAGTCGTTGTTGCATCGTCCGCTAAACATTTACTACAGGTCATCTCTTCCGTGAAAGGGATCATGTGAAGAAAAATTGCGCACCGTGCGTCAGTGAATGACTCCGAAATAAGGAACCTAACAGAGCACCTCACCGCTACTGCTCTCAACCTGTTTTCGGTTACGTCTAACAACAGTATCTTTATTTTCCACAAGAAACTACAATATTTACGCGAGTTTTCTCATTTCTTGTTATAGGCATTAAACATTTACTTCTGTTATCTTTTATTTTATCACGTAGAACTTGAGTTGTTAACGCACTCTTATAGTACACTTTACGTGATGCCATATTGTATATAATGAATGAAATAGTTTTAATTAAGAGACCAACAAATATTTAATTCAAGATAGGCGAGGATTAAAAGTAACACCGAAGAACGGCCAACAGGAGCTACCAACCTCATCAAGATGATTCTGGAAACATCTCCCAGGCTGTGGCTAAGCCATGTCTCCGCAATATCCTTTCTTTCAGGAGTGCTAGTTCTGCAAGGTTCGCAGGAGAGCTTCTGTAAAGTGTGGAAGGTAGGAGACGAGGTACTGGCAGAAATAAAGCTGTGAGTACCGGGCGTGAGTCGTGCTTCGGTAGCTCAGATGACATTCTCGCTTCGCGCGTCGGTCGACTAGGTCGTGCTCTTAGTTCCGCCTCTACCGTAGCGCAGCGTGTTTTCCTCCTGTCAGTTTAGTGCCGTGTTGGTCTCCGTGCGCGTCGCATCGCTGGTTGTCGGCTGGTGTTTGGTGTTCGTGCGGCCCTTCCTGTCGCGGCGTCGTCTCTCGCCGTGATGTCCACCATGGTTCCCACGAAAGTTCCGCGTACAGGTACAGTCAGTTTTACCTTTGACAAATCCACGCGTCACGTCCAGCCCGGTTCTTTGGAGATACATGACTGGTTAGTCGATACAGTTAAGGTCACTACTGATCAGGTGCATACCGCATATTTCGACAGCGAATTATATGTGTTTTTTGTTAAGTTTCTTGACCCGCTCCAGGTTGATAGGCTACTTTCTCGTCATGGTTCTCAGGTACCCTTTACGCACCGTGATGGTTCCACTAGTATGGTTCTCTTGGCCAATGCAGAAGTGGTATATACGAATGTTCGGGTATTTAACCTTCCGCCCGAGGTTGACGACTCTTTTCTGAAGTCCGTTTTGCTTCCTTATGGGGACGTACGCCATATTCGAAAGGAACGCTGGTCTGCTCAGCACCGCTTACAGGTATATAGTGGTATTCGGTCGGTGGAAATGGTGGTCAAAAAACCTATTCCTTCTCACCTACAGGTATGTGGTTATAGGGTCCATATCACGTACAGTGGCCAGGAAGGAACATGTTATTATTGTAATGAAACTGGTCATTTCCGTACTAATTGTCCGCGGCGTGTGGTGGTATTAAAACCTACATACGAACAGCGTAAAAAATTGACTTTAGCTGATCTTCTCCCGCAAGGATCTCGGACTGAATCGCTCACTGTTACTGAGGGACGCAGTGATCCGTTACCCGACAACGGCCGTGATTTTCCCCCGTTGTCCTTGAGTAGGGATGTTGCTGCCCATAATTCCGATGTTCCCGCGCTGATTTCTCACAACAAGCGTCGGCGAACACAGGATGATGCGGCTGATGAATCTTCCTTATTGGCTCGCCCTTCCGATGGGCCTCCGGTAAAGGACTCTCTTTCTCAGTCGGAAATCGTGGATGAGGAAGCCACAGGTGCTATCACGCCTTTGCAGAAGCTCCCTGACACCTTATCTGACGTTGTTCCTGCTGCCGCGGCAGCCTCTTCGGAGACGCCCGTGACGGAACCTGCTTCTGGTTGCCACGTGTCTTCTCCGGTGCTCTCAGACACTTCTCCTATTGACTCTGTTTCGCATCCCCCTTCTGGAATTTCTGTCGCCCCCTCTGGGTCACAGCCTCCTCCCATCAAACAACTGATTGATTCTCCAGAGCCAGTGGATCCCGTTGTTATTCACCAACTGTCCCACCGTGAACCCATGTCTGCGGACGAGTGGGATGTAGAGGCCTCTCTCTCGCAATCTGACACGGAATGTCTACATGATGCTCCTACGCAGCCGAACGCTGCAGCGTCGGCACCGCGGAGCCGCAGTCGAATCCGTAAACAGCCACGGAGAGCCGCGTCACGGCCGAAGAAAAAGCAGTGGGAAGATGAGGGTTCTGTTTCGTAGTTTTTCTCTCTGTGGTTCAGCGCTTGTTTCTGGTATGATTACTTGTATGCTGCTCCGTCAGCTGACGGCTCTCTACCGATCTTTGTTTTTCTTTGTAGGTTGAAGTTCCATGCAAGCATATACATTTCTTACTCTGAATATTAACAGAATATGTTCTGAGCTTCGGCTCGCCGCCTTGCGACAGTTTATCTATCAGTCTGGGGCAGATGTTGTTTTTTTACAGGAAGTCCTATTCGACCAGTTTTCCATTCCTGGGTTCTCGACGTTTTTTAATGTCGCTTCCGAACTTTCTACGGGCACTGCCTTGTTTTATAGAGAAGGCATTCCGTTGATAAATTTCGAAGTACTTGACAGTGGAAGGGGGATCGGGTGCACGTTTTATGATCTCAGTTTACTCCTTCTTTATGCCCCTTCTGGTTCGGGTTGTACTACCGCACGCTCGAGTTTCTATAAAGAAGAAGTCATTTACCTGCTTCGTAAATCCCCGACAAAGATAATTTTAGGTGGGGACTTCAATTGTGTTCTACGGCCGGTAGATCAGTCTCCTAATTTTAATTTCAGTAAAGAACTCGACGACCTTGTGCGCTCCTTGCACCTGCGTGACGTGTGGGTTTCTCGCAATCCTACACTTGTGCGACATACCTACTTTACTCCCACGTCTAGCAGTCGCCTCGATCGCTTTTACCTTTCCGATTCCTTGTGTGGGCAACTTCTGGCTGATGATGTGATACCAGCCTGTTTTACTGATCATTGCGCTGTAGCCGTTACGTTTAATTACGAGCGACAACCGGTAAAATTGTTTCGTCCTCCTTGGATGCTCAATATCGCGTATTTGCAAGATACCTCCCTTGGTATCGTCCTGGAGGACATTTGGACACGTTGTTCTCGTACTATGGACCGGTACCCGTCTATCGTGGCATGGTGGACACTGTATGCAAAACCTCACATCCGTAGGGCTCTCATGCGTTTTGGGGCTGCGAAGGTGGCAGAAGATCGACGAACGCAAGAATTTTACTATTCTGTCTTACGTCAACTGTACGATAGTGCTACGCATGCTCCCCTCCGGGTTACTGATATACAGCGCATCAAAGCCAAATTGCTGCAGCTCAAACGCATTCAAATGGAGGGCCTGCGGACGAGGTCTCAACCACGTTCCCTTCTACAAGAGGAACTGACGTCACTCTACCATCTAGTCCGTTTACGGTCGCGCCGGAAACGTGGGTGCCTTGCCTCCCTCACAACCGCTGACGGCCGCGTGTTCACCTCTCACCGTGACATTTCTGACTTCGTTTACACCTATTTTACTGATCTGTACGATACTCATGTCCCGGCGGAAACCTCTCTTGACGACTTTACCTCCTTGCTGCCTCGCGTCGTCACTCCTCAATTAAACGACGCCTTTCTGCGTCCCTTTCAGAAGGATGACATATATGATGTTGTTGCAGGATCGCAGTCCCGCAAGTCGCCTGGATTAGATGGTATTCCTAAGGAGTTCTATGTTCAATTTTGGCCGCTCATTGGTGACACCTTAACGTCAATGGTAAATGAAGTGATGCGGGGAGTCTCACTTCCTGCTCCTTTTCAGGAAGGCAGAATGGTCCTCCTCCCGAAATCCACAGGTCGACCTGCAATTGATTCCCTCCGTCCTATTACTCTCCTTAACTTTGATTATAAACTTGTCGCTCGAGCAATTAATATCCGTCTCTCTAAGCTGCTCGATACCATTATTGCCGCCCACCAAAGCTGTGTGCCTGGACGCACGATACTGACTTCCGTCCTCGAATGTCGCGATGTAATCTCGGTGGCGGCTGCCGCTAATATCCCAGGGGCTTTGCTTTTTCTTGATTTCCAAAAAGCGTTCGATCGCGTCAGCCATGATTTTTTTATCGAGAGTGCTCACCGCTGTCGGCTTTAATAATGATGCTCGACAAGTATTAACTAATCTTTTTACCGGTATCAGTGTCTCGGTGATTGTGAACGGTCACCCTACCCCCCCGGATATCGATCAGACGGGGGTTACCCCAGGGAAGCCCCTTATCCATGTCACTTTTTGTTCTATCCTTAGAGCCCTTACTTCGCCATCTCACCATGCACTTACGTGGCTGGAATATATTGGGGGAAATTTTTGCAGTCCGTGCATACGCCGATGACGTCATGGTTTTAGTACGACATGCTGAGGATATACCGCGGCTTAAGGATACCTTGGATTCATTTTGTGGTCTTGCTGGTGCTCGCATTAATGATCGCAAATGCACGTTCCTGCCGTTGAGAGGCTTTGATCATGTCGTCATTCCTTGGGCGACGGTTGTCGATCGCCATAAGACCTTGGGGATCATAGTGGATCGTAATCCGATCAAAATGGCGGCACTAAATTGGCGTGAGGTTACGAGTCGTGTTCACGGGGCGATCCTTGAACATGACCGCCGTTCCCTTAGCCTCCTTCACAAGGCACGGGTTTTAGAGACCTATGTCTTCAGTAAAATATACTACGTTGCGCAGGTCTTCCCGCTTCCCGCGATGATGGCCCGCAGGCTGAAACAGCTGTCTAGTCGATTTCTGTGGCGCCGCCATGTCTTCCGTGTCCGATATGAAGTTGTGGCCAGGCCTCGGAAGCTTGGAGGATTGGGTCTTTCAGATATCAAAGTGAAGACGTCCATCTTATTTGCCCGCCGCAATGTTTTAACCTGTACGCGGGCTCCGCATTCAGTCACCTCTCGTTTACTTTCCCGCCTCCGGCCGGCCAGTCTGACCCCTCCTGTTGATGTTGGACGGATTAATCCTAAATTGCGGCACATTCGTGAATACTTTGTACTTGTCGGTATTCTGGGTGCTGATATACTTTCTATGACGCATATAACTACCAACATGCTACAAATCCGTTGGGGTACAGCATGTTTCCCTTCTTCTGTTGAACTTGCTTCCCCGTCAACGTCATGGAAAACGGTCTGGTCTCATCTTAGTCTTCCCATTTTGCCGATGGAGATTGTTTCAACGTGGTATAAGGTCATTTACCGTCTGATACCTACTGGTGATCGTCTTTTTCGTATTGGCCTTCGTCCGACTGACCAGTGTGAGGAATGTCATCAAACTGACACCTTACTTCACAGGCTAGTTGCTTGCGGACGGGATCATTGGCTCTGGGTCCGCCGTCAATTAGCTTTTCTTACTAGAGGGCCTGAAACCGCATTCCCAGACGACATCTTTTTACATCCTGACATCTCTTATTTTCCTCAGACGAAAACGAACACGATTGTTTGGCTCTTGGGTTACTATGTCCATTACGTCATTGAAGGCGGTAATGACCCAGATCCCCGCGTTTTTCACCATTATTTGTCAACTGCGCATTGGAAATGGCAGCGGTTACCACAATACCGAACGCTTTTTGCGAATATGCTTTTTCTTGTGTTTAACCGTCAAGGGGTTGGTTAAGTTCCCCTGTGATTCCTGTTTTCTTCCCTGAGCTCGAGTCCCCTCCCTTGTTGTATTGTTTCGTAATTTTTTTTTTCTCTCTCTCTTTTGCATGTATATATATACACCCAAAATTCATACGGGTGGGGTAACGGGTTGGTCTTCCCCTTCAGAAGAAATGTTTTATTTGTATTTCACCTAATTTGTTGATTTTCTTTTTGCAGCTAATATTAAATGATGATTTGACTATGGTTGTCTGAATTCTCGTGAAATATACCAAGTCAATCTGATAATAAAAAAAAAAAAAAGATAGAGCACTTGCCCGCGAAAGGCAAAGGGCCCGAGTTCGAGTCTCGGTCGGGCACACAGTTTTAATCTGCCAGGAAGTTTCATATCAGCGCACACTCCGCTGCAGAGTGAAAATCTAATTCTGGAAACTGTGAATTGGTTTCGTCTGTGTTGGGAAACTGTTTTATTGCTTTTGACGATTTATCATTACTTCTATTGTGAAAATCTCATTCTGAAATATCATATACATTCAGTTACACTCAGCTCAGTTACATTGAATATATGTAACATCTGGTAAATAAATAAGCAAGCCAGCATTCTTGCGCAAGTGTGCGCATGATAAATAACAGTCTATCGTTAAATATTGTTTAAGCAATCATTTATGCCTACTTGACAGAAGCGTCTTCTGATTCTCTTTTCAGTTGCGGTATCCACTAACACATGTGACTGACCCTTTGGAAATTAGCAGAGATTTTTAATAGCACTTTCAGTGAACAGTTAAAGTTGTCAGCAAAATAGTAAACTATTCATTGAACAACTACACAAGTATGATAATATGCTCCATTCACTTGCTGTGTAACTATGGAGAATATTACATTCTGACTAAATTTTTCATCATGAGAAGGTATAAAAATGTAATAAATCAAGAAACAAAATAGATACAGATATATAGCTTTCAGAGAAGATAGCTATAGTGCAGTGGTACTGTATGAGATATCGTACGTTGAAATTGCGTTGTGAAAATTTTCATTCACTGTGATATATTAACTGCTGTAGTTTTAAAGATACTGAACTCTTATTTGCAGTCGCGCGGGATTAGCCGAGCGGTCTCAGGCGCTGCAGTCATAGACTGTGCGGCTGGTCCCGGCGGAGGTTCGAGTCCTCCTTCGGGCATGGATGTGTGTGTCTGTCCTTAGGATAATTTAGGTTAAGTAGTGTGTAAGCTTAGGGACTGATGACCTTAGCAGTCAAGTCCCATAAGATTTCACACACATTTGAACATTTTTGATTGGTTTGAAGAATATTCTGGATAGTTCGAGTGAATGATTTTGCCAGCCAGATCTCCAGAACTGAATCCTATCGAACATTTATGGGACATAATCGAGAGGTCAGTTCGTGCACAAAATCAAGCACAGGCAACATTTCGCAATTATGGACGGGTATAGAGGCGACATGGCTCAATATTTCTGCAGGGGACATTTGAACACTTCTTATATGTAACTGGATGCGCCTCAGTTTTCTGTGATCGCAGATGTGTTCAGATTTCCATTAATATTAGAGATTATCAAAAAGCTACAAGAAGCCATCTTTCAGTTTGTCTGACACTGTGCTATTTCTTGGAGCATTGACTGCCCTCTTAAGCGTCATAATTCCTGTACTGGGATTTTCCCCAGTTCCATCTAAGCCTATGTGCCCGCATCTGGTATCGCCAGCAATGGTCTCTCCCTCTGGACCGGCCGTGGTACTTTGACGGCCCTGCGATTGTCTACCAGCGCTCAGCCATACACACAAAATCATCCTACCTGCTCACTCGATTAGCTCGGCTGAATACGGGTAACTATACTTACCTCCACTCAATGTGGAACATTAGTTCGCTAACTTGGCACATAAAGTTGCACCAGATTTTATATACTTTAAACGATAAATACTTACATCACATAATAAACAGAATACTCTACTAGAGTGTCAGAACAAGAGTGTAATTAACTTTGTGGTAGTCTACGAAACAGTATGTAACTTTTAGGAAATGTCATAATATATTCAGCGTTCATTTACTAAATCAAACACGGATTATAGAAATTACAGCAAATTAATTAAATCCCCAAACAATCAGAAAACATTAATTTAAAGAAACTTTCGAGTCAACTTGGAGTTGTACAAAGCCTTCAGCGCTGTTAAGCTCATTTGATAGTACTTTTTTGCTTTCATCATATTGCAACACTTCACTATTGCAAACATCGCACACGATCGGGGTTGTGGCGTTAAGGTTGAGACAGATCGCGGTCTAGCCACCTCTTCGGAAATTCATGACCCCTTAGTCCACGTGCTGCGCTGAAACGTGCGTCAATCCGCTGTCACCATCAGTGCTGAAGGACGATAGTGTTTGAAGTACGACTGTGTAATCAGACGACTTCCCGAATCCCCATGGATCAGGCACTGAACGCCCTCCTCAATGGAAACGACGCATTCACAAACGGGATAGCGAGCAAATACTGATTTATAGCTTAGACATCTCTACATTTCAAGCTCACTGTCCTTGTTACCACTAGAAAACATGTCTTCCGTTCTAAGAAATTTGTTCGACATCGTAAATCAATTAATATTTCATAATTTCTCTGCCATTTTACCGAATCTATTTAGAAACTTTAAAACTAATTATATCTTGTGCAAAAAGCACCCAGTAACTTTCATTTCAGTTCAACAGATAACTGCATACTAAACATCGTTTTTGCATAATAAAACACTTATCCTTAGCGTTGTTCCCAAAACACATTACGAAGTTGTCCCCAATATTTACTTACACAAATCTGCTAGAAACCGTTCCGAAATAACATATATTGCAGAATTTACCTACATAATACATTCCCAAAAAACTTAGCTTATACTCTGCACGCAACTGCGTGTTTTATTCCACAACCAATGGAAATTTTAATGAAGGCTTATGACCTCCACATACCGCTGTTTATGAGAACGATAATTACGATTAAACTACACATACTTCAAGAGAAACGCATAAGAAATCTACAAGCTATAGATCTAAATAAACCACTGAAATTTCCTCCCACATCTTACCTACCGTAAAATTTATTCCTCTTTTTCGCAAGTAACGAAATGAATTGTGTTCAGCTGACGTCCGCGTACGAAGTGACGTGCGGCCAATGTCCGCACTCCTTGCACTAAGTTGTGCCTCTTTAAATCTTACATACATCTTAAATTCACAAAGTTTACTCTTTACACCAAACAGAACTAGCTCCCAAAATTCTTATTAACAACGCACGAAACGTACACACACAATCACACATATTTTCACAGTCCTACTGCGTTCTTTTACTAGTGCAGTTCTACTGCTGTTGCGTCTTATAACATTTTCTCGCCAGTGTGAGTTTCTTTTTACTCTCCCTTTTTTAAGTTTTCTCGATTACTCAAATTCGAGGCCTCTTTCCTTGTTCACCAACGGACTCTTACGTTTACAGACGAAATTTTTGACTGCCTCTGGAATGCCAGTTTAGTTTCGAGAGACGCACACTTTTTTCTTTATCAGCATCGATCATTTCACTAACAAGCTGTACATTTTTACTTTCACCATCTCTGAACATTGTTCCCTCAAAATATCATTTTCAACTTCCCTTCCTTTTTGTTGCATATTTATGGAGCACATTACAGCATCAACTCAACCCTCAATCGCATGATCACCATCGAACAATTAATTAAACAATTTTTTCGCCCCAGTTTCGTCTTCCCACCTTCAAAACTTTTTGCCGCTTTATACTTCTACCGTGCCCACAAATGCGACAGTAATCAATATTTTCCTGAAACATTTCCAATCATTAACAGAATATTCACTTTTTTCCTTTCCGTAGCATTCAGTAGTAACATCATCTCCTAAAGAGATACTTTCCCCATTATCATCTGCTACATCCTCTGAATCCACTTCTAAATCATCTGTAGGTTTTAAATCGCCATCAAAATCCTTCGTTTTATCATCATCGTAAGCATCTAGTATACAGTAAGCGTCAAGTTCTTCTGAATTAACAATATCTGTAGCTGTGACGTCCTCACAATTAACCACACAATTTAAAACCTTGACTCTCTTTAAAAAAAATCCTCAATTATTTCTGCCAAACTACTACAACGTCCACTGTAACCCTTTAGCTTCTTTACTTAAAACATCAATTAGCCCTTCGAGATACTATAGAAATCAGCATCAACTTAGTCAGCATCTGCCGATACGCCATGCATATCGGCCTTACTGCATCGTTCCACATTAGAACCCACAGTACACTCGAATTGCGCCATACTTCTGCCTCGGTCTCTGTTATATTTTCTCTACTCCCAGACCCCTAGGCTACTTTATCCTTTGACATACCATGAAACACATTTTACACTCATCCTTTCACATCCACTTTCATCAAGGCCATCGCTTTACTTATGCCAATAGAAATAAATGCACAAATTCCTTCCTCCGAGATATCTAGATCAGTAGCATCAACCTTCCCAACTTCAGCACCTGAAACATCACCTTTACTTCCCTTAAACAATAATTCACCCACATCCACCGGTACATAATAAAATTCATCACCAGCTGACCAGACTGTTGCTACAATGTCTTCACAAATACCTTTACACTCTTCTGTCGATACACCACAAGGGTCATCTCCAGCTGACGAGACTACAGCTTCACTACCTTCAAAGACAGCTTCACGTACTTACTCAGTTACAAAATCATCTACATTGCTTTCATCTACATTATCAAAATTTTAGCTACAAACTAGTGCCTCATCAGAATTCGTTATACATCCCATCTCCACTAAATTCAGAGCCACATCAGCCTGTCTTTCGATCACAGAATTTTCCACCAAACATACATTCATTCCATCACTCACACCCTTTCACAATAAATTTTTCAGCCCCATATCAATATCCACCTGTTTTACACACAGTATTCCTTACGCCCTCCTTATGGCTGCAATGCTTAAAATTATTCATGACTTTATTTTTATTTCTAATAACCTCCATATCCAACATTTGTGGCTTCTTTGCCGAATTTTCGACACGCAAAGGATTTTTAAAATAACGTGTCCTTTTCAACTTTTCAATCTGCACGATTCTTTGGCAAATTTCTTTGTTAAATAAAAATTCTTAGATTAGTGTTACGTTACTTGTGATAGAGACAAAAATTGGTTAAAGATGGGACTGTGATTGTTGTGTACAGACGCAGGAAAAATTTTGCTACTGTCCGCAAACAGCTGGAAGCTACGATGCGCCTGTTGTGTCCACATGCAGGGGGAAGTGGTCAGTGTCCGTTAACAGCTGGAAGCTATGTCGGCTGCGGTCGACAGGCTACGCCGGGCTGCAGCGGCGTTGGGCACCTGAGGCAAATACTTTGTTACCTCTGGAGCGTATAGCGTCGCCAGGTATCACTGTTGTTGCTGTGCCTCCTGATTCGCACATCCCTGTCGATCGACAGTTGGCTGTGATTGGCTATCAGCGGCGGGGTCGCGAAGCTATCGGCGGTAGGCGAATGTGTGTACTGGCCACACAGCTGATTCCTTATGCCTGAGTACAATGTTTAAGGTATTGTGCACTACTGAAAGTACATCGAAGCACAGAGCGGGGTGCCTCGACTTTTGGGAACGTGGGCGATCTTCCTGAGAGGTTCGCACCGATGCAGAAGGTGGGACTGCTTGGCATTGGGAGCTCCAATGGTAGGCGGGTGATGGAGCCCAAGGGAAATAGCGGACACGTCGGGAAAGAAGGACTGTGTGCACTCTGTATGACGGGTATCTCGTCCAGGAGAGGAGGTTCTGCTTGCAGCGATTGAGCATACTGGGTTTCCGTAGCTGGAAACTGTAGCTCATGTCGGCACGAATATCACCTGCCGCATGGTTCAGAGACCACCCTCAGTTCCTACAGGCGAAGACAGCTAGCCTCGCTCACAAGGTGGAAACATAGAAATCGTTTTGTAGCGTGGTTCCCAGACCCGGCCTTGGTTCTCTAGTTTGGAAAGATTAGAAGGCTTACACCAGAAGCTCAGACTATTCTATGTCGATCATTGACGTGGATTTCTCGACCTCCGCTGTAGGGTGGTGAATTGTAGGACCCCCTCCCCTAATAGGTCAGGCGTATACTAGATGCAAGAAATGGATACCAGGGTACATGTGTCGTCCACAGCTGGGTTTTTTAGGACAGAATTCCTTTCACTGGCCTGAAAACAAGTGGTTCGAGACCAGAGAGTGTAGGGCTCGTCGTAGCATATTAGAAAAATCAATTGTTACTATAGTATTAACAGCAGAAGGGCTTATGGAAAGGTGCTGGAACTAGTCCCGCTTATAAACAGTAACAATACCGACATAGCACTAAGGACAGAGAGCTGGATGACATCAGCTGTCAATAGCAATGAAATTCTAAACACCGAATGGAATATTTGTTTTATAAGTAAAAAATGCCTTCTCTTGCTGCACTGTATTTTATTTCTCCCACACGCGATTCGCCTTTTTTCGCTTTAAGGCATTATCAGCAGGATAGTTCTTGGCGTTTTAGTTGCCTCTCATCTAGTCACAACCTCCAGCAGGTGACCAGATGAGAGGAAACGCTGTTGCCAACTAAAAACGAGAAGAACCATCCCGCTGATGATGCCTTAAAGCGAAAAAGGCAAAACGGGTGTGGGAGGAGTGAAACACAGTGCAGCAAGAGAAGGCTTTTTTTATTTACAAAAAAAGTATTTCTGTGCTTGCTGCGGAGGATGTCCAAGCAAGCAAATCCGATTGGAATGTATACCGCAAAGACAGGTTGAACATTGGTGATGGAGGCGTTTTCTCAGCTTGCTCGTAGCATATGCGTAAAAATTATGCTTGGAAGCAGACGATTGAAACAGACAACATGCAACTTTTTGTACAGTTTCAAGAGAATAATTCAGAACTGAAAACGACAGCAGACATACTGCACGGGTCTGTAATATTGCCTCTACTTTTTAGTACATATGTCAACTTGTAAGGACAGAAGACAGCCGGAAATAGACAAGATCACTGTCAGCCCAACTAAAAATGTAGCCTTTCCTCCACAAGAAAGAGACCAGTACTTCGGGAGAATTTAGCAATCCTAAATCAAATGGTTCCATGATCTTATAACGTCAAATACCTAGGTGTTGTACTAGGCATACGACTTACATATAGCACACATTTTCTGGAACGAAATCAGTCTGTGATCATTATAGTATACACATTTCCTCCCCAGTAAGTACTTGAAACTTGTCACAAAGCTTATACTTTACAGACCTAAAATATAGCCAAAAATAAGATCTGGGCTAATATAATGGGGAACAACCTGTGGCTCCAGCATTAAAAACTTATAATCCCTGCAGAATGAAGCAGTGCATAGGCGTCCACAGAATGACACAAACAAGAGACATTCATGAAAAACTGAGAAAAAATATCCAGCCAAAATGATTAGGGAACATGCGAAAAGTTATTTCAACAAAATATACGCAAGCAGAGGCGTCGTACGTCAACTGGTAATAGCCATGCTACCGAGAAGGTACAAATGCGAAGTGCCACGAGCAGTTAGTGCAGGCGTTAGATTAGGGAAGCTAAAATACCTGAACAAAGGAGTACACGAACAACTAGAAAGTGTAAAAGAACTACCCCCACCAGCGAGAGGACGAAAAAATCACATAGTGTTTTCAAAGCTCGAGCAACAGTGATAAATAAAGAATGGAAACCCACCCACTTACTTTTTACCATAGAAAAACGAATCGCCATAGGCGACAGTCTTTAATTTAAAAAAATTAGTCAAATGCATACTTGGAGTCCCGTCTCAACGATTCGCAAGAAGAGTACTCTCTGCCCTTTCCTTTCTTACTAAGCACCGAATCTGCTATGGCAAGATAGGCTCTTTATCATTGTTAATAAATTGTCTTAGATTTCATGTAAGATGTAACATGCCCACTAGCCTTAACTTTATTGTCACTTAGTTCTATAGGATGTTATTTTATTTGCCTACTATTATGTGGTCGGACTTAGAAAAGATCCACTATTTTCGGGGAATCATTTAGCAACATCCGCTGTTTTATGGGCATCGTTGTTTAAATGAGTGACAGCAAAACTATCTACTCTAATCTGTTTCAACGGCTATTCAGTATTCACTACAAAAGTAGCAGCGACGTCCTAAAACACAACACTACCCGCATACGACACCATTACTACTTGGAGACTGCAGCATGCGACTATGTCTACAGTGTCCAGTGTACTGTTGTCACTCCCCAGTGACGTCACAGCAAGCTGTCCTGGCAGTAAGTTTCGCTCGTGAAGCCGTTAATACACCACCTTGTGAACAACGCTAGGATATAGCCGAATAACAGCCCTTTAATGTCTTCCAGTAAGCAGAAGTGAACTGGTTTGGCACGTCCACGCTGACCGGACGTGCCTGGAGTATAAATCCGTCTGCAGAAGGCTGGTAAGCACTTGCCAACAGGTTTCAGGCTTTAATAGCTGCTCGCAATGCCGAAAGTCTCTGAATAGGCTCCTGATGCTCTGGCACTGTGGTACATCAGCCTGGTTAACCGTTCAGTCAGAACCATCCGCAATAGTATGACCTCTAATAAAGCAGAAGAAATACTGAGTAACGTGAGCTAGTATCATCCATTAACTGCCTATGAATTTCAAGACGCTAACATTCAAAGGATGCATAGTAATGAATTAACTGGAAGTGATGAATTTTTCGATTGACTTGGGGCGCCGCCAAAACTTTTCAAGCGTTTTACACGCTCGTTTAGGCAAATGTGTGCTGGATTCCAGATCCCGCCTCAGGAAATACAATATACAAACAGTTAACACACGATAACATACATAACAAAGTTTACACCATCCAGAGACAGATGGCGGAGACGACCGATCCCTTATGTTAATTGACGACAATGCCGATAGGGTGGATATATTGGCACAAGAGTTAAAATAAAAATAAATCTGTCATCACATGAAAACAGTGGAGCCAGTACGGCAGCATAAACATTCAGAAATAGAGAGATGCTATGTTTGATCGGTTCTGCATCTGATTTACCAGTGTTTCAGTACTGATTAATGTTTTGCACACTTCACATTTTTCACGTCAGTAGAATACTCTTCTGTCCCTTTTATTGCAATCCAAACTTTCGCTCGTCTACGATATCTCTCAGCCGTAGGTATATTACGCATTGTATTTCAAGCCATGCCAAGAAGGTAAAGGTAAAATAAATGCACAAATAAATAAATAATATGGACTGGGTTCTGTAGCCCTTTATGCAACAGCTTAGCTGCGTAAAAACGTGAAATACACCGACAGTAAAAGGAATCCCAACACCAAAAGGGAGTTGTAGGAGATAAACGAAAGTTGGTAGGCGTGTTTCTACATAAGAAATGTCAGTTGCATAAGTGTGGCTTAAGTTGTACTACTGTGAGGATGCAAATTAGGTTTGCTTCAAATGCACGGTGTAACGGTCGTGTGCTTTAGTTATGTTAAAGATTGGGCGTAGTGATGTGATGTTAGTCAAGAATGCCTTTAAGTCGACAAAGACGCCATTATCAACACCTCACTGAATTTGAACAAGATCGTGTAAGAGCACTACGAGAAGCTGAATGTTCCTTCCGTGGTACTGCAGAAGGACTTGGCAGAAAAGTAGCCACAAGGCCCGGATCTAGGAGGGGAAAATCGTGGTATTCGTCCCGAGTGGCAATTTCTGAGGGCGGCAAATTCACCGCACGCTGTTCTATCGATTATTCATATGATTTTGAAAAGCATCCCTGTTGGTTTTTGAACATATTCTAAGCTGATTTCTGAACGATTCATGAGTTGATTTTTGAGCGCGTGAAACTATTTCCTAACATAAAATAAAAATGTGATAGGTCTAATAGGCTTTTGATATTGGTACTTCGTGAATTATATAACGTCGTGTTATTAATGTAAATGAGGTGGATAAAAACGACCATGTGTGCCAAAACAGTCTAGCTTATTTGGCATGTGTCACAACAGCTGCAGTATTGGAAAGGAATATTCCCTTTCATCTAGCAGACAGTAACAAAATAGATGTAATCGAATCGAGGAACCACGCCGGTCTTGGGTACTGTTAACAGCTTTTTCGGTATTAGACAACGACACTTTGAATTTTCATGTAGCAAACCGTTTGACGCACTCTGAAGAGGTAATAGAGTCTTTCGTAGAAAGGAAAGCACGGCGTGTAAAGCTGTAACAATATTAGAAAAAAAATGCTGTTTCCTAAAGATTGAAGAAGTGTGTACTGTCTTGCTTTGTCTCTTGTCTCTACTGGTTTTATGTTCCCTGTAATTAATTTTATGTCTCACAAAAGAGAAAATTATTAGCTAATAAACAATAAAGAGCTCTTATTCTCTCAGTTACAAATAATGCCACCCAGTATCAATTCCATTAATAAAAAACCACAAGAGGGATAAGATTTCAAACCGGCCTACTGGGACCAGGAAAAGTACCACAGGACATTTTAATTTCCACTGAACTGAATATAGGCTTGATGGTTCCATTACAAAATATACAGTGATGTGCGATACAAGAATGCTGTGTGAAGAGGCGTCGCACTGAACTTCGGCAAAAAACATGTCTTATAATTCCTGGGACGTATACGTTTCAAAAATCAGTCTTCAGACAGATGTGCTCTACAAAATAAACGTATTTTTGAGAAATCAATTGTTTTTAAAATTTTTGACGTCCTATCTCATACGTTCGAAGTGGAGGGGGGGGGGGGGGGGGGTCACGATCAAGTTTTGGCCCCGGTTCGGAAATATCGTAGATCCGGTTCAAAATGGCTCTGATCACTATGGGACTTAACATCTGAGGTCATCAGTCTGCTAGAACTTAGAACTACTTAAACCCAACTAACCTACGGACATCACACGCATCCATGCCCGAAACAGGAGCCGAACCTGAAACCGCGCGGTCTCAGACTGAAGCGCCTAGAACCACTCAGCCATACCGGCCAGCCGTAGATCCGAGGCTGGTAGCCACTGTACATCACTGCTGGCAGTGGTGTTCACGGGAAAGTGGGGTCAGACGAAGACCGGCCTCTGGACAACCAGGTGGCAGTTCTGAGAGACAAGACTGTCATGTTCGGCGTATGGTTGTGGATCATTGTACTGCGTCTGCAGCAGCAGTTCTAGCGGCAGTTGGCACCAGAGTGACCTATCGAACTGTTACAAATCGGTTACATCAAGGATAGTTCCGAACCAGATGCCCTGTACAGTGGACCTATACGTGGAGTATGGACTAGAGTGCGATATCATAATACAGCAGGAGCACTCTCGTGATTATCCCACGTACACTTACTGGAAATTTGTGCGTCAGCCTGGTGACTCGACCTGTTGGGCTGTCACTCATGAAGAGCATTTCGTCGGTGTTTCCTAACGCAACAAAGTTGGCCCACATACCGCGGTTGTAAGCCAACATGCTCTACAGAGTGTCGACATGCTGCCTTGGCCTGATTGATCGCTGGATATGTCTACAGTCGAGCACGTATGGGACATCATAGGACGGCAACTTCAGCGTCATCCCGCCCTGTATTGACCGACCAAGTGTAACATACATGGAACCCCATCCCACAAACTGCCATCCGGCACCTGTATGACACAATGCATGCACATTTGCATGCTTACATTTAACGGTCTGTCAGTGACACTTGTTATTAATGTGCCAAAATTTCACATTTGCTGTGACTTTTCTTGTACTTATTTTAATCTGTGATCTTGCAACGTTAATCATTTAAATATGTTACCCAGAAAAATGTATTCCAGAAATTTCACTACTCTGCATTAACTATTTCTTTGTGCTGGAATGTTTTTCATCATTGTAGATTACACACGCACAGACATGAGATTTGTTGTCTATAGAGGAATCTGTTACAAAAGAACTGCAGCAAAATTTAGAAAACTGAATCTGCACTTCTATACCCTTCCTTTATAACCGTGTTAAGGCGCTTAAAATATTCTTTAGTCAACACTTATTTGGACGTCCAGAGGATATGGCACATGTAAGGGAAATGCCACATCTACTGAAGCCTTAATAACAAAAAATGTGGTAAGATAAGGATTCGATGGCCTATCGTTCCAATAGCAGTTCTCACCGTCATTCGAATTGCACATACTAGTAAACGAATTCAATTAACACAATAATAAATACATAGGAACATTTGCTTCTGTTTTTGTTATTATTCACAGATCAACAATACAAATGTATCTCATGCTCGCTTTGACAAGGCACAGAAGCAGCTCACAGTAACTGTGCAGTGCAAGTCTAAGTGTGGGGTGTAGTACATCACTTCACCTTGTAACGTGGTTACTTATTCTACAATTGAGAACTACTGTGTAAGTTGAAAT
Source organism: Schistocerca gregaria (assembly GCF_023897955.1). NCBI lineage: Eukaryota > Metazoa > Arthropoda > Insecta > Orthoptera > Acrididae > Schistocerca > Schistocerca gregaria. The sequence continues at coordinate 145,508,174 of NC_064921.1, forward strand.
GACAAGTTTAATGTCACAAATTTTAGCACAAAATTACAGCTTTTACACAGTTTTCAACTCAACGACATAAAAACAGTGCAACGCATAACGCATCTCCCCAACATCACAAAGTGAAATAATCCTATAAACAACACTATTAAATATTAACTCTCTGGAAGAACATTAATCCTAAGCACGATAATATGAAAGTTTAATTGGAAGTTTCTTTACAAAATTGGTCCTACACATACGTTATGATGTTGGTCAGTACAAAGAAAATCGTCCGATTCCAGTTCAAAGTTCGGTACTATTTAGTATGACAATCAAATCTAGAGTGGATGGTTAGTTATGTCACAAATTTGAGAACAAGATTACCCAAGGGTGCTCGAGTTTACAGTGGACGCAAGCTGATGAAGCAGCAAAGTTTACGCCTCTGCACGCGGTATTTACCTTAAGCTGTGAGGAGCTGCCGACTGCAAGGCCGCTCTCTCCCACTGAAATTCCTACAAAACTAATCAGGCCTTTGCTGAACTTTCCAGCAGAAACTTTCCCTATGTTTCTCGTTATGTGAGAAAGCATGTACTCAGCCCTCGTCTTAGTATGTGACGATATACACACACATGGTTGGAGAAGCGCGCATATTTTAGAGCCCTCTCAGTTCTCACAAGAACAATTAACTAATCTGGCTGGTTCATTTCTCCAGAGTTGGAGCTAAACGTTGCTACAGCTAATCTCTAGCTGGATTGCAACCGCCATGATCGCAGTGTCCACACAATTTCTTCTCTGTGTCGTACAGAGTATTAAGTGCTCCATTCTGCACTTGAAGCCAGTTCAGTGAAGAGTCCTCCGAAAATTTCTCTCTTGTCCTACTCCCCCCCCCCCAATTGGGTTCATTCGGCCTTTTTCGACCAATAGGAGTGTTCACCTTATTTTGTGGAAACTCTCTCTACCAATCGCAGTGTCCCTTCTATCAAACTGCGTCGAAACTTCAGTATTTTCTCCTTCCTAGTGCATTTCCGCCAATCGGACGTTTTGTGCCCATCTAGACGTCTAAAGTACATTGACCTTTCCGTGTATCACACTCGCTGGAGAAGTGATCGAAATGCGTTGCTAGATTTTGTTCGTATCCTATTGTAACTCCAAAACGCAGCTTTCTAAAGCTTTTTCTCTGTCCCTCGTGCGGTTCTCCCTCCTGAATCACCTGGTTGGGGCCGCTGACCTTCCTCCTACCACCCCTTTAAGTGGTTTTCGTTGTAACCCCTGCAGCGTGCCTTCGCTACGCCGATGTCTGCTTGGTTTTTCCTAAAAACGACTTGTGTAGCCTGTTCCACCATCTGCTCAAAGACATGCATAGCATAGGAACGGTGTGTTAACTACTGTCGATTGACTGTCATCCATTTTTGCATTACATACTGATAGGCACATGTCCTCATAACCACTGAATTACGTTAGGTGTAATATTCACCTTCTCGTTGCGATGTATAAAGCTCTCATGTAAGGTGCGAATCTGACCATTTATTCTGCCACCTTACAACTTCACCACTCGATTTGCTGGTGTGTGTGGTTGACGTGATGTCAGCATGATGCATTGATCACCATTGCTTGGGTGTGACTGTGGATTACCAGCTGGCAACCCCAACCTCTGTCACCCAGCTACGAGACGGTACTCCAGACAGCTTAACTGCTCCCTCAGTTTGAGCTTCATGCCTAATCCCTTTCCAGGTAGAGTGCTGTCCATTGGTAAAAGGGGTCTTATTGTGCTTTTGCACAGTGTCAATTACCCTGTAGTGATTATCTCTGTGTCTCCTCTGTACCTGCAAGCCGAGGTCAGACAATAAATAAAGACGCTTAAAGATTGATGCCTCAGTGCATAAGAATGTTCACCCAACATGGAGTGGAAAATGAGTGTCACAGTAGTGAAGCAGGGATTCCACTCAACGTCCCAAAACTGAGTCAACAGTAGCCTGACATGCTCAAGAACGCGAAGCTCTCTGGATCCTCCTCCCACTGGTCAATCACTTACTACCTGTCTGATCTCTTAGTGACTAGCCACTCTCCTGGCTCCATCGTCTCCTCCCACTGCTCCCTCTGCTCAGCGGTTGTGTATTTTTTTGTCACTCTGCCATCCAGAGATGATGAATTTCCCATTGTATCGTCTTTGTCACATATGAGCTCTATTTGATCTCACACGGTGAACAATCGACACTATGTAGCCACACTTCCCATTCTCCATACAGAGTGTCAAAATTTCCGTCCTTGTGAGACGACCCTGTCACAGCCACGCTGACTCGTGTTTAAGTCAGAGAAATGCATAGACGTTTTCTAACAAATACCAGGGTTTATGATTGTATAAGGGGTGTATACAGGGTGTCACAGGCAAAATGGCCAGTATTCACTGACATGACAGGAATTATCATTCAAAGCAGAAAAGTCTAGTAAACATGAATTCTAAAATGCATACCTTAAGAGCTATGAGCACATCTTCATCTTTAATACTGTGAGACAAATCTCTTCTACTGCTAGCTCCTTGCTTTCCATGTTTTGGGAGGAATCGGTATTGACCAAAACAAGCAAAAATTGTTTAATACACATGGGCTCTAGAATACATAACTTAAACACTATGGACATTTGTTCAGTAGGAGAGATGTGTCTCACACTAGTCAAGATAAACCACTGTTCATCGCTCATAAGGTATGCACTTGACAGCCCACGTTTACTGGACTTTTTATCTTGTTGTGGTTCATACTACCAGCTCTCAAAATGTGGAAACCAAAGAACTTGCATTAAAAGATATGTCTTTCATAGTATCGAAGACGAAGAAGTGCTGATAGCTCTTAAGGGAGTTTGGTAATGGGACAGAAAAACAGAAAATTCATGCAATAGCAGTGGCCTGATTCTCGCCTGAACAACTGGGAAACATACCACTGGCGCAACACATGCGAACCATTCATGCAACTGCAATAAGGAAGTTAATTTAAATAAAACTTAAGAAAATTATTGCAAGAATTATTTGGGTGTAACCGTTATCGGCACCGTAAGTAGATTTCATAGTAGAATTATTAAACGTTCTCTAGAACAACAATACCAGAACTGGTGGCTGAAGGACAAAGAAACTTTAGAACTGGTAAACTGACAGCTGAAGCAGTTGCCTGTTGTAATCAACTGAAAAGAAAATCGTTTTGTACGTAACCTCTCCATTTGTTTCTCGTAGGTATGATCACTCAAAACCACATAAATATTTTACATGAAAATTTAAGATCAGCTAGTATCTATCACCTGGCTTTCAAGGTACTCAGATTACTTTACCACTGTTGAATTTTACTCATATTCTATAATATACATGCAGAAGAAATTTTACAGCAACAGAAGAAAAAGTATTACAATTGGGATTACAACAATTGATACACTGTAATCATTACAGTTATCAACAATCAATTGATTTTAGGACAAGGTCATGAGAATACAAGGCATATGAGCGGAAAGCTAATACAATAATTTTTTAAAAATGTAGTTTAAATGTACACACCAATAATATTGGCATTGCTGGAATAAACGAAGATTTAGTGTCAGATCAGATGGAAAGAAAAGCTGGTATTGACTGATATAACTACCTAGGAATCAAAACTATAAATTTGGAGAAACAAGACAACGAAATTAGACCAAAAATAAATTCGAGAACGTTACTGTTCCTGTATGAAATGAAATTTTCTAAGCTTATCACATAAGAATTGGTACCAAAACAAATATATTCAAAACAATAGTTTGGACCATTGTTACAGTTCGTTTAAAAGTTTGGATAGTTAAATGGCAACCACGTTCAACATTACTACCTACACTGGTAGGTTTCTTTAGACGTTCATATAAACAAAATGGAACTGCACCCCTCACTTTTTTCCTCATCTGCAGAGCTCTGATCGAAATTCCCTTCCCACGCCAATATCGCCTCGATTTCCTGCTCACTTTCTATCACTCCCTCCAAAAATTCGTCAACGTTACGCACTCCAAGTGCTGTTCCATATGCCCCTCACTCCGCAAAGCGAATCCTGTATCGCCTTAAAGGAATTTTCTCTCGTGTCTCCAACATTATACGAATTCGGCTGTCCTACATTTCCTCCAATCTTACAAGTTTATCAGCGACAACTAAATTGATTCATCCATGATTTTCAGTCCACACACTCTGATGTGCTTATAGCAGCACATTTCTCAACCCCCCCCCCCCCCTCTCTCTTACACACAAATACACAAACACACAAACACACACACACACACACACACACACACCATATCACCTCCCAAAAGAACCGTTAATCTATTCCTCCATTTTAACAATGAAATCCGAACAGAGATCTTCCATTACTCCAGATCTAACATTCCATCTTCTTCTATACGTCAAGGCTCCTCCTTACTTCCATCCTTCCACCTCCAGCAGCTTGTTTCTGAAACATTTACACGATCATTCTAACAGATTCCTGTTGCAGATAAATCCCACTGCAGCTTACCCCTATCTGTTGCATACCTCAAGAAGAAATCCTTCTTCTCAACAATTCCTATGTCCTGATGGTGCGCAAACCTACGTAACGACGACGCAATCAGTGCAACACACTGGTTTTAATACATAAAAAATCCATTTATCTTAAATAAAATCTATTTTTGTACCTTTCAGAATTATTCTAGAATTTTATTTGTACTTTTAATTAATAGTACGTTCGCTGATTAAAACAGTTTTAACATATTAAAACTCTGAGGCTGAGGGGCGTTTAGCTTATCCCTCGCCAGTTGCGGGGTGGGAGGGAAGATATGAAAATAAAAGGGAAAACTATTTTTTGTTCTATATAAAAATAGGTTTCTGCGGATATTGTCACAATCAATAAACAAAAACCACACTGAAGCAGGTCACTTGCAACAGTGACCGAAACGTCGGTAATTTTACATATTCCCAGAATGAGATTTTCACTCTGCAGCGGAGTGTGCGCTGATATGAAACTTCCTGGCAGATTTAAACTCTGTGCCCGACCGAGACTCGAACTCGGGACCTTTGCCTTTTGCGGGCAAGTGCTCTACCATATGAGCTACCGAAGCACGACTCACGCCAGGTACCTGCTTCAGAGTGGTTTTTGTTTATTGACTGTGACAATATCCGCAGAAACCTACTTTTATATAGAACAAAAAATAGTTTTCCCTTTTATTTTCATATCTTCCCTCCCACCCCGCAACTGGCGAGGGATAAGCTAAACGCTTCTCAGCCTCAGTGTTTTAATACGTTAAAACTTTTTTAATCAGCGAACGTACTATTAATTAAAAGCACAAATAAAATTCTAGAATAATTCTGCCAGTATCTCGTCTCCTATCTTACAAACTTTACAGAAGCTCTCCTGCGAACCTTGCAGAACTAGCACTCCTGAAAGAAAGGATACTGCGGAGACATGGCTTAGCCACAGCCTGGGGAATGTTTCCAGTATGCCATTTTCACTCTGCAGCGGAGTGTGCGCTGATATGAAACTTCCCGGCAGATTAAAACTGTGTGCCCGACCGAGACTCCAACTCGGGACCTTTGCCTTTTGCGGGCAAGTGCTCTACCATCTGAGCTACCAAAGCACGGCTCAAGCCCGGTACTCACAGCTTTACTTCTGCCATTATCGCCCAGGGGCTGTGGCTAAGCCATGTCTCCGCAGTATCCTTTCTTTCAGGAGTGCTAGTTCTGCAAGGTTCGCAGGAGAGCTTATGTAAAGTTTGGAAGGTAGGAGACGAGATACTGGCAGAAGTAAAGCTGTGAGTACCGGGTCTGAGTCGTGCTTCGGTAGCTCAGATGGTAGAGCACTTGCCCGCGAAAGGCAAAGGTCCCGAGTTCCAGTCTCGGTCGGACACACAGTTTTAATCTGCCGGAAAGTTTCAATTTTACATTTTGACAATGTGGTCACAAACGCAGAAAAATTTTATTGGCTATTTATTGTTCTGTTTGATCTAAAGCAACTTTTTCTACTGCCACTCACTTTTTTCCCTGATTAAATTCTTGTACGATGCGTTTCGAGAAACGATTCCCATTCTGATGTGGGGTTTTTGTGAAGTATGAGATGAGTCTGTTGCCTTTACTGTAATATATAAACGTACGCAGGATTGCAATTAATGATGGATCTTTCTATATACGAGGTGAAATTTGAAAGAAGACTTATTTACGTTTTATTGTATTCCTCTTATGAAGAAACTCACAGACATTGATCATCATTTACACAATCCACATTGCACATTAAACGTTGAAGCAGGAACATGCAATAACAATCATTGACAAAACTATTTCATATATCGTGAACAGATATATCTACATCTACATACCTACAGCGCTAGGGGTGGGGCGAGGGAAGGGGTGGTACCTTGTATCACCCCACTTACCTGGTCTACTCACAGAAGGAACGAAGGGCAAACGGTGGCCAATATGCTCCCGTATGAGCCCTGATAGCTCTTTTCTTTTTTTCGTGGTCCTTGAGGGAGATGTATGTTCTTAGCAGTAGAATGGTTCTGCAGTTTTGTCACAAATGCCGATTGTCTAAACTTTCTCAATAACGTTTCGCTAAAAGAACGCCTCCTTCTCTGCAGTAATTTCCGTCCGAGTTCACGCAGCATTTTCATAACACTTGCATATTGATCAATCCGACGATAAAAAATCTAGCATGTTACCTATGAGTTACTTCGGCGTCTTTCTTAAAGAAAACCGGTGGCGATCCCAAACCCTCGAGCAGTTCTCAAGAATGCGTCGCACTTGTGTTCGATACGCGGTTCTTTTATAAATGAGCTACACTTTCCTAGAGCTGTCCTAATAAACCGAAATCGAGCACTCACGTTCCCTACAACCGACCTTACATGCTCGTTCCATTTCATGTTACTTTGCAACGTTACTCACAGGTTTCTTTGGAAGGGAGTGGGAAATTATAAAAAAGATAAAAAAAAGAGTTCGCATATGAATAAACACATTTATTATGAAAATCATTTTTTACTCAATTGAAAGTTTCGATTGAGAAGAGTATTCCTTATCCTTAACTGTCTCTCCTGGGTCTGAGCTGGTATTCATTCGTACTGAACTTGTCGCCCGCTTAAATAAATTGCGCAGCGGGATCTGATCAAATATTGACAAAAAGGATGTCGTCGAGTTATAGCAAGAACAGTAACGAACTCCCAAATAAATCTGACAGCTTTTGAATACAGCACAATGGCATTGAACTCAAAGCAATTATTGAATTAATACTTCCGAGCTGCGATATCAGCATATCGAAAACGACAATGAGAGCGACTGCTGCTGACTGTCTGATTGCAGCTCCCACGCTGTTGGTTGACGCTCGCTGCAGCTTAGAAACCTGAAAACTCACTTGGACTGATATGGTTCGTAATACTCTTCTCTGTGAACTGTTCCGGTTTCTCACCGTGTGCGAGTGAGAGCAGCTGCTTGTCCACCGGCCAGATAAAGACAGAGCCTCACTATATGCACGTGAGAATAAAGAGCACTTCTGGAAACATCCCCCAGGCTGTGGCTAAGCCATGTCTCCCCAATATCCTTTCTTTCAGGAGTGCTAGTTCTGCAAGTTTCGCAGGAGAGCTTCTGTAAAATTTGGAAGGTAGGAGACGCGGTACTGGCAGAAGTAAAGCTGTGAGGACGGGGCGAGAGTCGTGCTTGGGTAGCTCAGTTGGTAGAGCACTTGCCGGCAAAAGGCAAAGGTCCCGAGGTGGAGTCTGTCCGGCACATAGTTTTAATCTGCCAGGACGTTTGAGCACTTCTAATGTTGAACTGCTCGTAAAACTTCTTAATTTCCGCACTTAGTATACAGCTCACTGAGACGCGCTGGTACGTCTACTCGACGGTCAATCGAAGTCTAGGTCCGCCTCTACTGTGCGCGTGATGTCGCTCACAGAGACACGTCCTCTCTGCTGGCGGGGGAGGCTCAGACCCTACTGCTCTTTACACAAAACTCACAGCTCCGCCACTGCCAAACAACAGCTGAAGGACAGCACTTTCCTGACCAGTCTTATGACTCGTCTCTAAACGAGTCCCTCTTCCTATTTCGAGTCATACACCCTTCCCCATCCCGTGTTGGTACATGTAGCCTACACCACTGGCCATTAACATTGCTACACCACGAGGAAATGCAGATGATAAACGGGAATTCATTGAACAAATATACACTCCTGGAAATTGAAATAAGAACACCGTGAATTCATTGTCCCAGGAAGGGGAAACTTTATTGACACATTCCTGGGGTCAGATACATCACATGATCACACTGACAGAACCACAGGCACATAGACACAGGCAACAGAGCATGCACAATGTCGGCACTAGTACAGTGTATATCCACCTTTCGCAGCAATGCAGGCTGCTGTACTCCCATGGAGACGATCGTAGAGATGCTGGATGTAGTCCTGTGGAACGGCTTGCCATGCCATTTCCACCTGGCGCCTCAGTTGGACCAGCGTTCGTGCTGGACGTGCAGACCGCGTGAGACGACGCTTCATCCAGTCCCAAACATGCTCAATGGGGGACAGATCCGGAGATCTTGCTGGCCAGGGTAGTTGACTTACACCTTCTAGAGCACGTTCGGTGGCACGGGATACATGCGGACGTGCATTGTCCTGTTGGAACAGCAAGTTCCCTTGCCGGTCTAGGAATGGTAGAACGATGGGTTCGATGACGGTTTGGATGTACCGTGCACTATTCAGTGTCCCCTCGACGATCACCAGAGGTGTATGGGCAGTGTAGGAGATCGCTCCCCACACCATGATGCCGGGTGTTGGCCCTGTGTGCCTTGGTCGTATGCAGTCCTGATTGTGGCGCTCACCTGCACGGCGCCAAACACGCATACGACCATCATTGGCACCAAGGCAGAAGCGACTCTCATCGTTGAAGAGGACACGTCTCCATTCGTCCCTCCATTCACGCCTGTCACGACACCACTGGAGGCGGGCTGCACGATGTTGGGTCGTGAGCGGAAGACGGCCTAACGATGTGCGGGACCGTAGCCCAGCTTTATGGAGACGGTTGGGAATGGTCCTCGCCGATACCCCAGGAGCAACAGCGTCCCTAATTTGCTGGGAAGTGGCGGTGCGGTCCCCCACGGCACTGCGTAGGATCCTACGGTCTTGTCGTGCATCCGTGCGTCGCTGCGGTCCGGTCCCAGGTCGACGGGCACGTGCACCTTCCGCCGACCACTGGCGACAACATCGATGTACTGTGGAGACCTCACGCCCCACGTGTTGAGCAATTCGGCGGTACGTCCACCCGACCTCCCGCATGCCCACTATACGCCCTCGCTCAAAGTCCGTCAACTGCACATACGGTTAACGTCCACGCTGTCGCGGCATGCTACCAGTGTTAAAGACTGTGTTGGAGCTCCGTATGGCACGGCAAACTGTCTGACACTGACGGCGGCTGTGCACAAATGTTGCGCAGCTAGCGCCATTCGACGGCCAACACCGCGGTTCCTGGTGTGTCCGCTGTGCCGTGCGTGTGATCATTGCTTGTACAGCCCTCTCGCAGTGTCCGGAGCAAGTATGGTGGGTCTGACACACCGGTGTCAATGTGTTCTTTTTTCCATTTCCATGAGTGTATTATACTGGAACTGACATGTGATTACATTTTGACGCAATTTCCGTAAATAGATCCTGAGAAATCAGTAACCAGAACAACCACCTCTGACCGTAATAATGGCCTTGATACGCCTTGGCATTGAGTCAAACAGAGCTTGGACGGCGTGTACAGGTACATCTGCCCATCCAGCTTCAACACGACACCACGGTTCATCAAGAGTACTTACTGGCGCTTTGGGACGAGCCAGTTGCTCGGCCACCATTGACCAGACGTTTTCAATTGGTAAGATATCTGGAGAATGTGCTGGCCAAGGCAGCAGTCGAACATTTTCTGTATCCAGAAAGGCCCGTAGAGGATCAGCAACATCCGCTCGTTTAGTATCCTGCTGAAATGTAGGGTAGAGCTACGGGTCGTAACACAACTGAAATGTAACGTCCACTGTTCAAAGTGCCGTCAATACGCACATGAGGTGACCGAGGCGTGTAACCAATGACACCCCATACCATCACGCCGGCTGATACGCCAGTATGGCGATGACGAATACACGCAATGTAATTTCGCCGCGATGTCGCCAAACACGGATGCGACAATCATAATGCTGTAAACAGAACTTGGATTCATCCGAAAACATGAAGTTTTGCCATTCGTGCACCCAAGTTCGTCGTTGAGTACACCATCGCAGGCGCTCCTGCCTGTCATGCAGCGTCAAGGGTAACCGCAGCCATGGTCTCCGAGCTGATAGTACATGCTGCTGCAAACATCGTTGAACTGTTCGTCTAGATGGTTGTTGTTTTGCAAATGTCCCCATCTGTTGAGACGTGGCTGCACGATCCGTTACAGCCATGCGAGTAAGATGCCTGCCATCTCTTCTGCTAGTGATACTAGGCCATTGGGATCCAGCACGGCGTTCCGTGTTACCCGCCTGAACCCACCGATTCCATATTCTGCTAACAGTCATTGAATCTCGACCAATGCGAGTACGAATGTCGCGATACGATGAACCGCAGTCGCGATACGCTACAATCCGACCTTTATCAAAGTCGGAAACATGATGGTACGCATTTCTCCTCCTTACACGAGACATCACAACAACGTTTCACCAGGCAACGCCGTTCAGCTGCTGTTTGTGTATAAGAAATCTTTTGGAGACCTTCCTTATGTCAGCACGTTGTAGGTGTCGCCACCGGTACCAACCTCGTGTGAATGCTCTGAAAAGCTAATCATTTGCGTATCACAGCATCTTCTTCTTGTCGGTTAAATTTCTCCTCTGTAGCACGTCATCTTCGTGGTGTAACAATTTTAATGGCCAGTAGTGTATTTCGAGTCATACAGCCTTCCCCATCCCGTACTAGTATATACAGCAGTAGAGTGGAAATTTCCAGTAAAACTCCCACTCCTGTTTAGTTTTCCAGAAGAGCCAGTGGCCTTTTTATTAGATTGCTTTTACTGTTCATCTTCATTAATTTTAATTTTTTTACCTGTTTAGAGCAAGCTGCCACTCATGGCACCAAGAACAAATGACATGCAAATCATCGTTTTTCTTCCGACAGTCGCTCAAATGTGGCACTATCCTACACATCACAACGTTATTAGGTAACACTCACAGATTGCTGGTCACCCTATTCGTCATATCGTTTGTAGAAAACAAGAGCGCTCCTACCACTCTTCCAATAGCAAATCTAACAGCTCGCCTCTGAATGGCTTTGATATCTTCCCTTAAGATGAGCTGATGGGCATCCCAAACACTCGAGCAGTCTCCGATGATCACTCGTCGTCTATAACAACGCACTGGGTTATATTACTGAAAAAGTCTTCAAATCCCTCACGTATTTCAGAACCTAATCTCGGACCTTTGTTAACAATCTGCAGTGTGGCATGGTGTCAAAGATATACGGAAACCAAGACCTGTGGAATTTGCCCGTTGCTCTTCGTCCATAGTTTGAAGCATATAACGCGAGAAAAGGGCAACCTGAGTTTCACACAAGCGATGCTTTCTACGAGGGTAAGTCAATTAGTATCCGCAAAGTACTTATAAAATTTTATTGTAATCAAATAGGAAACTTACAAGAACATCAGTTTTCAACATAGTCTCCTTGCGTTTCAACGCATTTGGTCAATCTTTCTGCAAGCTTCCTGATGCCCTCATAAAAAAAGGTTCTCGCTTGAGCTGCGAGCCAGGAATGCACCGCTTCTTTCACTGCTTCGTCCGAGGCAAATCGACGTCCCCTTAATGCCTGTTTGAGTGGACCAAACAAGTGATAGAACTGGCAAGATTGGGATAATATAGAGGATGCTCCACTATTTCAAATTTGAGTTTCTAGAGCGTTTCAGCAGTGTGGCCAGCAGTAGGCGGACGGGCATTGTCGTGCAACAACACAGCATCTTTTGACAGCAATCCTCGGTGTTTGCTTCGAATTGCAGTCTTTAGCCGAGCAGTAACCATCTCACTGTAACGTACACTGTTTACTGTTGAGCCCCTTTCCCCATAATGTTCCTGTACTGAACCTCGTGCGTCCCAAAAAACCGAAAGCATCAGTTTTCCTGCGGACGGTTGCGTCTTGAACTTTTTCTTGCACGGCTCATTTTGATGTTTCCATTCCATAGTTGCTCAGTTTCACCCCGGCTCGTAATGATGGAGCCATGTTTCGTCACCAGTAATGATTCTTTCTAAGAAGTTGTCCCCCTTCGCTACCATAGTGATCCAAATGTTTTTTACAGATGTCCAGGTGCGTTTGTTGATGCAACTGTGTGAGTTGTTTTGAGACCCGTTTTGCACAAACTTTATAAAACCAAAGTCTGTTTTGGATGATTTAGTAGGCAGAACAGTGACTAATTTGCAGACAATTTGCCACTTCTTCAGTAGTTAATAGTCTGTCTAAGAGAATCATTTCACGTGAACGCTCAATGGTTTCTTCAATTGTGGCGGTAAACGGTCATCCGACTCCTTCATCGTGCGTAACACTTGTGCGACCATTTCGAAAGTTTCCAGTCCATTCCTAGACACTTCGTCGTGGCAAAACACCGTTCCCGTACTGTACCGAAAGTCTTCGATGAATTTCGGCCCCTGATACGACTTCCGACCACAAAACACGGATCACTGAACGTTACTCTTCTTTGGTGCAAATAGACAGTGGAGCAGCCATGATTAATAGCACGGCAGCGATAACGAAACTAACCTAGCAGATTGAAAATTGCAAAGATATAACAACAAATAAACAAAGCATACGTCATCAACGTGAAACGACAGTACTACTAAAATAACAAAAACATAACTAGACTGCGGATAATAATTGACTTACCGCCAAATGCCTTGCCGCAGTGGTAACACCGGTTCCCGTCAGATCACCGAAGCGCTGTCGGACTGGACTAGCACTTGGATGGGTGACCATTCGGTCTGCCGAGCACTGCTTGCAAGCAGGGAGCACTCAGCCCTTGTGAGGCAAACTGAGGAGCTACTTGACTGAGAAGTAGCGGCTCCGGTCTCGGAAACTGACATACGGCCGTGAGAGCGGTGTGCTGACCACATGCCTCTCCGTATCCACATCCAGCGACGCCCGTGGGCTGAGGATGACACGGCGGCTAGTCGGTGCCTTTGGGCTTTCATGGGATGTGCGGGAGGAGTTTAGATTATTTTTAATTGACTTATCCTCGTAAATTCATGTTGACTTGTGGGCTGAAAATTTTCTTTACCAAGTAAATTTATTATATTGTGTTCCAGATGGGTAGATGGAGTGAGGTATGAGTGTTTAAAAGGCAGACTGACACTTTCACATATTAATTAAAGCTAAACATTCAGAAGCTTATCACAGACTACTAAATTATTAACCGTCAATAATACGTACACGTTTCTCAGTTTTGTGTCCAAGTGGACGAATTAAGGAAATATCGAATTTAAACAATTTTATAAATATCTTCAATTTAAAACTACAGCTGCTTTTTCTAACACCAGGTTCTTATTCAAATGAGTAGGAAATAGGCAAAGCTTAGAAAATTTTTTGAGACAGTAGAAAGACAAACAAAGGATCTGTTTGGGGATTATGATTGATCGCAATTTGAACTTTATTTTAGGTATTCAAAAAATGCTGCCCATAATTATGGATTGCTCTAGGGCCTGCGAGTTTGAAGTACGCAGACTGTGCAGTATAGCCCGAGTTATCTGAAATCAAAAATGGATAACGACAGTCGATATTACATTAAATTTATTGGAGCTTATGTCTAACTACGATGACATAACCTTCAATTTAACGATATCGAGCTAATTCGAACTTCGAGTTCGATTTTTGAGGGTTTGTTTCTCTCTTTATGGCTTTAAAAATATACTTAATTTTAACAAATTTCATACAATGTTATAGGTGTATATTATAGGTACATACACTCCTGGAAATGAAAAAAGAACGCATTGACACCGGTGTGTCAGACCCACCATACTTGCTCCGGACACTGCGAGAGGGCTGTACAAGCAATGATCACACGTACGGCACAGCGGACACACCAGGAACCGCGGTGTTGGCCGTCGAATGGCGCTAGCTGCGCAGAATTTGTGCACCGCCGCCGTCAGTGTCAGACAGTTTGGCGTGACATACGGAGCTCCATCGCAGTCTTTAACACTGGTAGCATGCCGCGACAGCGTGGACGTGAACCGTATGTGCAGTTGACGGACTATGCGCGAGAGCGTATAGTGGGCATGCGGGAGGCCGGGTGGACGTACCGCCGAATTGCTCAACACGTGGGGCGTGAGGTCTCCACAGTACATCGATGTTGTCGCCAGTGGTCGGCGGAAGGTGCACGTGCCCGTCGACCTGGGACCGGACCGCAGCGACGCACGGATGCACGCCAAGACCGTAGGATCCTACGCAGTGCCGTAGGGGACCGCACCGCCACTTCCCAGCAAATTAGGGACACCGTTGCTCCTGGGGTATCGGCGAGGACTATTCGCAACCTTCTCCATGAAGCTGGGCTACGGTCCCGCACACCGTTAGGCCGTCTTCCGCTCACGCCCCAAAATCGTGCAGCCCGCCTCCAGTGGTGTGGCGACAGGCGTGAATGGAGGGACGAATGGAGACGTGTCGTCTTCAGCGATGAGAGTCGCTTCTGCCTTGGTGCCAATGATGGTCGTATGCGTGTTTGGCGCCGTGCAGGTGAGCGCCACAATCAGGACTGCATACGACCGAGGCACACAGGGCCAACACCCGGCATCATGGTGTGGGGAGCGATCTCCTACACTGGCCGTACACCTCTGGTGATCGTCGAGGGGACACTGAATAGTGCACGGTACATCCAAGCCGTCATCGAACTCATCGTTCTACCATTCCTAGACCGGCAAGGGAACTTGCTGTTCCAACAGGACAATGCACGTCCGCATGTATCCCGTGCCACCCAACGTGCTCTAGAAGGTGTAAGTCAACTACCCTGGCCAGCAAGATCTCCGGATCTGTCCCCCATTGAGCATGTTTGGGACTGGATGAAGCGTCGTCTCACGCGGTCTGCACGTCCAGCACGAACGCTGGTCCAACTGAGGCGCCAGGTGGAAATGGCATGGCAAGCCGTTCCACAGGACTACATCCAGCATCTCTACGATCCTCTCCATGGGAGAATAGCAGCCTGCATTGCTGCGAAAGGTGGATATACACTGTACTAGTGCCGACATTGTGCATGCTCTGTTGCTTGTGTCTATGTGCCTGTGGTTCTGTAAGGGGGATTATGTGATGTATCTGACCCCAGGAATGTGTCAATAAAGTTTCCCCTTCCTGGGACAATGAATTCACGGTGTTCTTATTTCAATTTCCAGGAGTGTATTATAGGTGTACTTATTATACGAGGGTTTAATGAAAAGTAATGCCTCCACCTTCGTTAATTGGGTTTGGATGGGCATATTTTAATAAATCAAACACAGAAATAATCCTTATAATGCGATCTTTAATTACCAATATTCACTTTTCTACATAATGATCAGCCAATGGGATACGTTTCTGTCAACGATGAACAAGATTTATGAAGCCGTCATGGAAGAAGTCGATACTCTGTTTGCGCAACCACAGTCTCACAGTATTTTCAACGTCTTCATCAGAAGCATAATGATGTCTCCGCAGATCGTCTTTCATTATCGGGAACAGATGGAAGTCAGACGGTGCTAAACGTGGATTGTATAGAGGATGCTGCACGGTGGTGAGTTTCCGCCTCTGAAGTTCTGCTGTGGTGGCACGTGAACTGTGTGGTTTGGCATTGTCATGCTGCAGGAAAACATTTCTATTTTCCTATCGGACCCTTGTTAGCCGTCGTTTGAGAATTCGCAGCGTCATGATGTAACGATGTGAATTTATTCTTGTTCCACAATCAAAGAAATCAACATGGATAACACCATCTGCATCTCAGAACACTGAGGCCAAGATTTTTCCAGCAGAGGATTGCGTCTTGAATTTCTTTTTCTGGGGGCGATTCTTTGTGTCGATACTCCATAGACTGACGTTTTGACTCTGGGTCATAATGGTGTACCCACGTTTCGTCTCCTGTCACAGGTGAATGGAGGACCTTCATTCTAGTAACATGAGAGCAGATCCTGGCAAATTTCAAGTGTGTGCACTTCCATTTCAGGAGTCAGCATTCGGTGTACCCATCGTCCACAGATCTTCCGATAGCCAAGCAAAGCAATAATGTCACCCACATGTTATTGTGAAAAGCCGGTTGTGCTTGCAATTTCTCTCTGAGTGATATGACGATCGGCCTGAATCGATTTGTCAGCATTTTACTTGTGAAGCTCGGTGGTTGCTGTCACAGGACGTACAACTCTTTGATTTGTCGCCCAAGTCAGATGTTCTCGCCTCAATATCTTGAAACATACTCGGCCAAGGACGCACAGAACTCACATCAACACTACGATCATAAACTGTTTTCATTCTCTGATGAATCTCCTTTGGGGTGACACCTTCTGCTGTAAAGAAATCTTTGACTGCACGTTGCTTAAATCGCATAGACCGACCGTCTGCGCAGGGTTCCATACTTTACACTGTAACAACATAACCATTCAGTGCTAAGGCTTTCCGCCAACTGGACCATTAGAGAAGAGGCTACGGAACAAGCCAGTACCTGTAGCATACCAATGCTGCCAACTGTTGAGTTACGAAAGTGGAGGTATTACTTTTCAGCCTGCCCTCGTAGGTATAAGCTCCCAAGCAAAGTGTTGACTTTTCGGGGATCAAATATAGACAGTATGAGTTCTAGAGAACTGGGAGGCCACCAACAATGCATTTAATCTTCTGCTAGTCCTCTTCCTCCCAGGTCTCTAGACTTCATACCCTGTGACTTACCTTTGGTATTACGTAGAAGACCGCGCTTTTATCCCTGCTATGCCTGACACTCTTGAAAGTCTGAGACATCGCATGGTTTAAGCTGTAAATTCAATAACGAGAGACCAGCTGCTTCGAGTGTGGCAGGAAATGAGCCGCCGTTTTGATATATGTTGTGTAATACATGGTGCTCACGTCGAATGCATAAAAATTTGAACTTTTCTCTTCCCAGGAACGTTGGAACTGTGTTTCTATCGTTTGTAGTTTGGAAGCAATAAATGTTTGAAATCTGTTCCTTATTTTTGAGTAGCCCTGTATATACTACTCTTCACTGGAGAGGACAGTTCTAGCGTGTAATATGAACCATTATCAACTTATACATTAGTTACAAAGTTACTTATTTGCTTATGCAAGGATTATATCTATGCATCTGAAGAAATTCACTGAACCGTTATCCAGTTAAGTATTTAGTCTTCATATTTTTTGCGCATGAATGAAATGTCATGTGATGTGTTGAAGTACAGTATCAATTGCAGAGTATCTAATAACGATATTTGTTAAGTTTTTAATGGTTTGTTGTCTGGCATCATTGGCAATTCGAACTTCTTTTTAGCGGTGCTCGGCGGAATGGCATCGCCACAATAACAGAAACGTAGAAGTGAGCGTTCGATGTCCTGCATTTGTGCCCAAGACGCGTTCTTTAACAATGCCGACTGCAACCGAAGCGAAGCGCTGCCTTCACCCGCATTCTAATGGGAGGAACTCGAGAAAGGCGCATAACCACAGTGCCATATCAGCACAGCGTAGATACTCCATTTCGGGCTGTTATGTCACCGGCAGACGTCTGGAATAAAACTCGTGATAGTCAATCCAGACTCCATGATTTGAACTGTAACTAAACAATGCCGTTGTTCTGCTTAGATGTTTTTAATCAATAGTAAATTTCCTACCTCTGAGATGAGTACACAAGGAATTAAAAAAAAAAAAAAAGTTTTCCAATCAGTGCCTCGGCAGAAAGAAAGGTCCTCCTCAACAGATGTAAAACCAATTTCATATTGGCGAATGCTAAAGATGTAAAACCAATTTCATATTGACGAATGCTAAGTTATTCTTAACCATTTCAGGCGTGGCCGCTTGGAACATAAGCCATGCAACGTAGTGTCGTTCCCGTACTTGGGAGTGTCGGAGAGATATTCGCGAAATGTTGATTACGACAGCTGTTTTTCGTGCTCATTGAATCCGTTATTCCCATCTCGGTGTTTCGTCATTTCAGGCCTGAGTGTAATTTATTAACCATTTAAATCTGCCTAACACAAAGATAAAAGTAGAAAGATTTTGCTGCCAAATGTCGCAGGACAAGGTGCTAAAAATGTTACGTACACACATCACGAAATTTGTTTATTTCTTGTTTATTTTTTCTTTCAGCACCTTGATTATTAAAACTTATTGCTCTAAAGACATAGCCAGTTTTGTATAAAATAATAAATAATTATTTGTAAACGAAGACGAAAAACTTACATCACATGTAATACTCGTTTCGTTGTGGTCTTCGGTCCAGAGACTGGTTCGATGCACCTCTCCATGCAGCTCTATCCTGTACAAGCTTCTTCATCTCCCAGTACCTACTACGACCTACATCCTTCTGAATCTGCTTAGTGTATTCATCTCTTGTGAGACTCGTTATCAACCGTAAATGACGGTTAGGTGCCATGTGTAACAGAGACCACAGTATTTAAAAATATATAAAATGCTCATAGAACGATAATAATAACAATCATGGAAGGAGAAAAACACAATATGTTTTCAATATAGATACTTATGCTGAGTGTGTTAGGAGGAGCCGTGGTGGTACAGATCCATTTTCAGCGATAATGCTGTGACGAGCAAATGCCAGAGAGGTGCTAAATACTATCCGTGAGGCGAATTAACCGAGAAATTTACGAATGGTAACAGGCGAACTCTAAAACCTCTCCTTCACGTTGGTACCACGCACTTGCATGATTCTATGTGTGTGTGTGTGTGTGTGTGTGTGTGTGTGTGTGTGTGTGTGTGTGTGTGTGTGTGTGTGTGTGTGTGCGTATTGCGTGCGTGTTTGTGATACAGAGCACTCAACGGCTTAGTTTTACTGACCATTGTAAGAAGTCTGGAATGAATGTGACTAAAAACCGATAAAAGTACAAATGCCTAAGGTATATTGCTACTTAAAATTGCATATCTATCTTTTTCACTCAGATGCACTTACCCATTCATAATGTAAAACTGGCATCTTTGTCGATTTTAAAATGTTCTGTTACAATCGTAAGTGAACTATAGGATAAAACTGTGTCTCCTATGAATGCGGTGCTCTGTTGCCTCGTTGGATGACGGTTTCTGACAGGAATGTCCATCTACAATTTATTTTTCTCCTGGAACCCTCTAAAATCCCTAACGTTGTTCGGTATACAGCGGAAAAAATTGTAGATGGAAACCAGTGTCAGACGCCGTCATCCACTAAGGCAGCAGAACACCGCATTCATAGGAAACAAGGCCCGTCTACGTAGCATTTAGCTCCATCTTCTGCACTCGCGATCGTGGCAGTCACTCGCAACCACTGAATAACAAACAATATAGAGAGACGTTCCGCCTGCGGTCCGTTACTGTATAAAGTTGCTGTCGAAGGGGTGGCTTAAATCCAGCGCCTATAACCGCTATGTAACGTCGTTGGATAACATTGGATTTGTTCCTCTAGACACTCTCTACAATCTTTATAAGTTTGTCGCCACATTTCTGGGGAACCTTGTATAAAAAAGCTCCGTTGTAAGAAAAGATAGTTTTTCACGCATCTCAATGTTTTATGACGTCTTATCTCCTGGACAATGAGTCTTACAGTGGTTTAATTTTGCAAGTAGATTGAGCGGTATATATTTCGATATTCTCTGCAAAATGGACGGCAGTCAGAATTAGTAGTGAAGGAGAAATAAACTACTACATCACAGCTGATGCTGAAGTGTTACTGCATGAAAAATCGAAAATGGAATAAGCGATAAGCCTTTTTTCTTTCACTATTTTGTGGAAGGTGTTAGCGAGAATAAGTTTGGAAAAGGTTTAAATTATGTGTAAAGTTTGTTACAAGTCATTACGTTTTCTCATTCTCAAATGCTGGATCAATATAGTCTGCGTATATTCGCCTGGTGAGTTACAGTGCATCAAGACATATTCGTATAAACAGCTTCTAACTTTAATGTTCGACTTACTCTGTTAAATCTATAAAGTGTGATTGCACCTACTTAAATCAGAATAGCAATTTAAGTTTTTTAAAAAATTCTGTTAATAATAGCACGAAACACTAAAAATGAATAATCTTGTGGCTTCCCCTAGAAACCGTTAGACAGACAACCTGCAGCTGCCCTTGGAACCCACGTGACGGTTTCTGTCGTTTAGGAACACAGACGTTATGCAATAGTTGAAGAATGAAATTGGAAAATGCTGAAAGCGGCGAAATTGAATATTTTCGATTTTTTTCCTGTAAACAGCTGTGTGTGCCATGGCAGATAAATAGTGGTAGGTAGTACCAGAGAAGTACCAGAAAAGCTTTCTTGTACTTCAAAGCACCTCCACAAAATGTTGTAGTGTGTAACTTCCTTTTTTCAAGCCATGATGAACGCTGAATGTGCCCAGAGTGGCAGACATATAATAAAGTGTTTCTCGTTTGCTTTCCTATTAGCAACAAACTGTAGCACATTTCATTTCATTGCAGTCATTTCAGTTACTTTCGATGCGAATTTTTTGTGTGTACTGCTTTCTGACGGATAGGAAAGGTGGGATTAGAAACATAATGAAAAATACTGAGTTAGCAGTTCAAGAGCTGGCCGGGTTGGCCGAGCTGTTCTAGGTGCTTCAGTCTGGAACCGGGCGACCGCTACGGTCGCAGCTTCGAATCCTGCCTCGTGCATGGATGTGTGTGACATCCTTAGGTTAGTTAGGTTCAAGTAGTTCTAAGTTCTAGGTGACTGATGACCTCAGAAGTTAAGTCCCATAGTGCTCAGAGCCAATTGAACCATTTGAACTAATTCAAGAAAGCTGTATGGAGCAAACAAATGGCCAGAAAGAACCAGAGGACAAAGTGATGTTCTTTGAAATCATTATAATTTAATTTTAAATTGTGAGGCATAATGAAATAAAATGAAATATTGTGTAATTTTTGGTTTCAAACTGCGTGACCTTCCCATCCAATCAAATAATCGTCAGCTTCCATTGGCAAAAAATTTGAGTTCCCTAAAAAAAAAAAAAAAAGCTCCTTAGACATGGTTGGTTTTCTGGAAGTCAGATACAGGGAAGTTTATTTATTCTTATGTCAGTGAATACTAATAAACTCCGTTACTGCTCAAAGATAAGTTGAGTGACGCTGCGCAAATTCATTGATCCCTTGGAAGCAAAGCACAGCATTTACATCCTCACCCAAAATACAGGGTGAATCATCTGAAACTTGCATCGCACATATTTCGGACATGGAAAGTGCTATTGATGTGCGGTTTTCACAGAGTGGATCAGTAGGCAGTTGGTAGAAAGGGATCGTATTGTTAGCCTGTAAACAGTAATAATACTTAGAAAGTGTATTTTTTGGTCGAAGATAGACGTTTCTAAGTGGAACAATGCCTACTGACATTTACAAACCAAAAGTAAGGTACAGGGTAAATAAAAATGTCAGTGGTGTTTGTTACAGGCTTCTAGAGCGAATCGTAGACTGAGATATCGTATTCTGAAAAGTTTCCACACCGATTCTTGCACAATAACTGTGGCAGCACACCCTGAAGAACTACACAAGTGGTTTGATCAGTGACGAGACAACTGAGCATCAAAGGTTATGCTCAAAATGACCACCGGCAGTGGCCATATGTTCTTGTAATTTGGTATGAAACGAATGCTCCACACCGGATAACATTTCAGATGTCCGAGCAGGCTGCACTAAAACGTCTTTCCATACCATCGGGTGCAGACGGCGTCTTTCAGCTTTCCTCACAGAAAAAAGTCTACAGGCGTCAAATCTGGGGAACGGGCCGGCCAAGGTACAGGTCCTCTGTGTCCAATCCAACGCTTTAGAAGCACTTCATGAAGACATGCTGTAGTACTTTGTGCACTATGGACTGGACAACAATCATGTTGGTACGACAGGTTCCTCCTAGTCCGCAGAGGAACGTCTTCTAGCATCTGAGGATGAGATACCTGTTCGCGTTCAGTGTTCCTTCTATGAAACACAGGCCTATGAACGGATGGTTTGCTATCCCACACCACGCGTTTACGTTCCATGGACGCTGACGCTCCACCCGACGATGCCAACGGGGACTGTCAACAGACACAGACTGGTAAATGTGGCTTCATCTCTAAGCAAGATAGACGGTACATTTGGAGTATCTTGTGTTAATGCTCATGTACAGACGTTAACACTAATATCGTGATCGTTTCCTTGCAGCTCTTGATGGTGAGAAGTGTGGTAGTGCTGGAACCTATGTCGATGGAGAAAGCATAGGACACTTGCCTGACTCATGCCACTTCCTCGCACGATTATGCGGGAGCTAACGTGCGGATCAACTGTAGCAGTTGCAAGAACATTTATCCCCCCCCTATTCCATCGTCACTTGTTTCCTAGTGCTACTCTGTCTAGGTCTTACAGCACCACTTTCACGTAACTGGCTGAAGAGGATGAAAATAATTGCCGAGATGGTTGACGTCTATTGGGATGTCGTGCCGCACACAACCCACGAGAACGAACTGCTTTCTTCCTACACTCTCCGTACACCATGAGCATGTCGGCTTTTTTTGCACTGGTATGTCGCATCGTTCACTCACGACCTAGTGCTTGGACTGTCACACAGTAACTGACTAGAAAGTCGCAGTGCACTCAAGCAACACACAAGCACACTGTAAGGAAACATGGAAACATAACAATATCGTACCTAGCAACTACGCGGGTTCAATGGCACAAACACGTGTCGGTGAGGAAAGTTTTCAAAATACGGTATCTCACAGACCACTGACACTAGAATCCCGCAACAAACACCATTGACATTTTAATTTACCCTACTTTTAGTTTTTTAATGTCAAAAGGCTATGTTCCATTTAAAAAGTGAACGTTTGCACGAACACTATACTTTCTAAGTATTACAATTTTTTATTGGCTAAGAATACGAGCTATCAGTCCTTACTGTGAAAACCACACACCAATAGCACCTTCCACTTTCACAGTATTTGCAATGCAAGTTTTTGGTGATTCACCATGGATGTATAATTAATTTATTACCCTTCTGCCCTAAATCGTTTGAGGCAAATGGTGGGATGGTTCCTTTGAAAAGGGCACGGCCGATTTCCTTCCCCATCCTTCCCTAACCCGAGCTTGTGCTCCGTCTCTAATGACCTCGTTGTCGACGGGACGTTAAAAAACACTAACCTAACCTAACCTATCACCCTTCTGGAACACTTTTTTCTGTGAGATGTTGCAAATGATGTGAAACTATCGTAACTAGCATTCCTTCAAATAAAATTACTTGTAATCTTAATGTGTCATGGGTCTTTTTCTGTTTTCTTGCATTTTAACATTTCACACTTTCAGTTTTTTCCATTTCCAGTCCGACGTAAGTCTTCGATAAAACGAGGAAAGGCAACCAAAAACCTCACACCATTTTGCGTCATGCTAATTCCATCTGCGACGAATGAATTAATGTTCATTGTCAGTGTTAACTTGATTTGTCACCTAACAATTAATATGTGGAACACGATATTTGCCACCTCATGAAGCTGCTAAAAGGCTCTAAAATATTTTTTTAGTACCATCATTAGAGTGGAAAAAATGTTTCCTCAGTTGATTCGAATGCACACAAAAGTGTATAAATTAAAGGGGAAATATTTTGATAAGTACTAGAACTATTTGATTTCTACATGCTGTAACTATGTGATTGCACCTGAATGATACCTCTCCGTTCATGTATTGACTGTGTTAGTTTTCAGTTTCACAGTAATAGTTTCCGGGAAAACAAAGCGATGGTGTTCACCTCAAAGTAAAGGCGGTTGGAACTGCCACGTCAATGTAAAGAGAATATAATCATGTTACCAGCAGAAATTTATCAGTCGTATCATTCGTATGAGTCCGCTTACAGACGTGTTAACAGTAGCTAGAGGTGCTAATTACATTGCTTTGTTGTATACTGGCACTGCATGGCCATCAGCGGCAATCTCACATGCCTTCTGTGCTGTAGCGATATCATCCGATTGCAGTTCCCTCAATAATGAAAGCAAACGGTACACTCGGAAAACACGCCGTAATATTCCTTTATGTGACCTCTAAGGGAAAACTGTTATGTCCCATTGGAAGAAAAATATTTACTAATGAAATTAATTACTTTAGACTCCCTGTAGCCATTATTCTTATGCCAACTCTTTTTTTAGCAGTCCAGCAGCATGTTGTAGCTGTCAGCATGGTCACTGCGGTGTGACATATGAACAGCAGCGAATAATTACGATTCCTTTCACTCTCTCTCTCTCTTTCTCTCTCTCTCTCTCTCTCTCTCTCTCTCTCTCTCTCTCTCTCTCTCTCTCTTTCTCTCTCGTTCTCTCGCACACACAAACGCCAAACATTTCATAACCCACCGTGTACAGCACTCTGGATTTCTTAGGCGCCTACAAAAGCTTCGTAGCTGCAGGGAACGGCATCTGCAGTCTCTTCCATCAATAAAGAGATAATTTTTCTCAGTAATAGGACTGGCGGCCATGTACATCTGCCTAAATAGTCTTTCTCTGCTCACTGGCTCTTTTCTATTTCCTCCTTGATATATTGTTGTAATTTTCGCTTATATTACTGACAAGTTTTACTCTATCTTCCTCGCGAAATTAGTAAAATTTCTTGTGGTACTACATGTAAAGAGAATGGTATTCATTATTTGATCGTACAAATATCGTCCTGTTAAGGCTACTCGTAAGGTAGGAGTAGTAAGTGAAAGTGCGATTTAGATTCTCTTTCATTGTTCGGCTCAAACGTACTAGTTGTTTTCGATAGTGATCTCCTGTGATTGTTTCACTCGGTTTCGATTTCGAAAACCACCTCTCTTCTATCATATGCTGGTCTGTGACATCAAAATTACCGTCCTTGAAGCACTTAAACGACCCTCTGCATGTTATTCCACTAATAGATGCCTCACCATAGTTCTTATCCAGCAATTTATGAGCCTCAGCCGCAGATTTCTTCATGTTAAAGCATATGACGGTAGCTGGGTTCTTAAGCTGACATATTCAATCGACGGTTCTAGGCGCTTCAGTCTGGAACCGCGCTGCTGCTACGGTCGCAGGTTCTAATCCTGCCTCGGGCATGGATGTGTGCGATGTCCTTATGTTAGTTAGTAGTTCTAAGTTCTAGGGGACTGATGACCTCAGAAGTTAAGTCCCATAGTGCTCAGAGCCATTTGAACCATATTCAATCGAGAATAACTTCACGATGTCATCACAAATCTACTAATTTTTACTGGAGTTATGTTTACAAATAACTCCGCTCATTGTATGACACTTACAACCTACCACCTGCATCACCATTTGCGACTACTGCCATCTACTACAAAACGGCGAAGGAAACTTGTTGATCTAATAAAATCGCTTCAGTAAAAGTAATCGGCGCAATCAAAATTCGTGTATATGAAAATCGCTTGAACAAGTCCATCTAGGAATGAAATATTGTCCCTTAACAGTCAGAACGATTAACAGACGTGTAAATGATGCAAGCTGGTGCTTTTCATCAAATCACTTACGCCAGAAGCTAATACTTGGGAAACTGACATGGCAGACGTAGGCTTCGAGTTCGTGCCGTCATGGCAACACCACCATTTATTATACCTGCATACGTCATTTGCGTGGAATAGCAGCCAGTATACGACATAACTGGGCCCTGTGGTGTGTCTCACAACCCGTGGCACTACAGATCCTATGAGTGCAAGCAGCTGTCTCTGACGAGGAGCGAGCTACTATTTCACACTAATTGAATGCTTCCTAGCTGCACGTTTAACTACAGTCTAGCACTCGATAACACTTGGCGAAGTTAAGGACTGTAATGGATACCTTATCATCCACATACCAATCTCCCTCCTGGCCTTGGACGTAGCAGAGCCTTCGTGATATATGTTAGGCAAGGTAACTAGTCTGACGTCATAAATTCGTTGCGTTGGGGGCATATTTCTAACCGGCCCTGACCAGTATAGCACTAATGTAACAGCGGAGCCTTGATTTCCTTGCATGGCAACTTCTAAAATTGCTCGTATCGTATCTGATCGTTAGGACACATCTAGTATACTCACAGTCCCACAGATACCGCTCCTGCAGGGACAGAGAAGACAAGAGTAGAATAACTCCAGCGCTTTCATGGGCACTTAAGCACTCATTCCTCTAGCGACTCATACGTGAATAGTTGGTCAGACGACCTAATATA
This sequence comes from Schistocerca gregaria, assembly GCF_023897955.1. Lineage (NCBI taxonomy): Eukaryota > Metazoa > Arthropoda > Insecta > Orthoptera > Acrididae > Schistocerca > Schistocerca gregaria. Next base: position 145,534,449 of record NC_064921.1, read on the forward strand.
TGATACAGTGGAAACCACCTTGTGCCATTAGCTTCACACAGATTTTCAGAGTAGAGAGATGTGCGGGAGGTGTTCAGTAAGTATTTCATTATTTTTACTTGGCCAGTTTCGGTTGATAAGATCGTTATTTGTTGTGTTACATAATGGAATATTCCCGTTTTAGCCACTATAATGTCATGAAGGTCCGATAGGTGGGGGTGGATCCCTGCGTGCCTTCAAGATGACTTCTGTAACAGAGGCATGTTCCAATCTGGGAGCTGTCATTGAATATCTTTCGGCGGAAAACCAGAGCATCACAGGTATTCGTAAGGGTTTGCAAAATGGATACGGAGACCTGGAAGTGAACAAAAGCACGGTGAGTTGTTCGGCGAGGCGTTTGTCATCATCGCAACAAGGCCGCTCAAACCTGTCTGATCTCCCGCGTGCTGGCCACCGCACACAGCTGAGTCCTGCAAGGTACAACGTGTGGACACGCTCATTTGAGGTAATCGACGGATCTCAGCCAACTCGGTGCACAAATGGACGTCTCTGTTGGTAGTATTGACAGACTCGTCCACCAGCTGGAGTACTCAAAGGTGTCTGCTCAGAGGTCCGTAAAGAGCAACGAAGGACAGTCTATGTGAAACTGCTTCCGCATTACGAGGCTAACCGGTAATAAAATGGCAATCTATATAGTGGCGCCATACCACTTGTTTTCCGAAGAAAAAGATGAAAGCCACACCCTAAGCTGGTAAAATCATGGCGACGGTGTTCTGAAACTCTGAAGGCGTTATTCTCTTTACTGTCCTCCCTCATGATGCGACGACAATTTCGGAAGTGTTTGACTTCAGCGCGTATGTCGCCACAAAATGCAAACCAATTTCTCCTTCTCTATCAGAACGCAAGGCTTCACACAAGTCTGCACACCCGAGAGGAGCTCACGAAACTTCATTGGACCATTCCATCTCATCCACCGACATCCCGGATCTCGCACCTTCCTCCTATCTGCTTGGCCCAACAAAGTATGCACACGACAAGCAGCAGTACGTGAATGAAGGGGAGGTTATTGACGCAGTAAGATATTGGCTCTGACGTCAACCAGTAGAGTGGTGCTATGGGGGCGTGCAGGCCCTCACTGCAAGGTGACGTAAGGCCATCGTACTGAATGGAGATTATGTTGAAAAATAGGGTGTTTTAACACTTTCAACACCGCCCTCTTTACATCCGGCACTTGGCTGTGAACCGTCTTATTTAATGGATGTTAATTAGACTGCAAAGAACAGAAAAATGATAGGAATATGGTTCTTGCATTATTTAAAAGGAAAAAGTAAGAGCTTTACATGAATGTGAGTTTATTTTACAATATAAAATACAAATGGGTGTTATAATTAAAAAAAAGGAAACACAAAAATGTTGTGGTCAAAAAAGTTTTACATGATGTCTCTCTTGAGTAATGCCATTATACTGTATCTAAATTTTAAAATAAAATATCACTGGAATGTCTAACTGCAGGAACCTGTAAACCAGAGTATTTTAACAGTTCAGATGTACTTAGCCTTTGTGTGAAAATCCTGGAAACACTGTGGGACGCAAAGGCCACCGCCACAGTCCTTGCACCACCATCTACTTTCCTTCCTGATGCGCTTACCCTCTCTTTCTTCCCCCTGTCTGAACCTAGTAGTATTCACCTTGTTTGCAGTGGGTGGGACCTTCTCTGGAAAGTGCCTTGCAATGTCCTCTCAATTTGTGAGGATGAAGCTGCTTGTTGCTGAAAAATATTTCCGCCCTTCTCAGGCAATTTCTTCCCCACTTCGTGAATAAAGTCTACTAGGGATACATTCTTCCTAGTCTTCTCTTTACATAAAATAAAACTGTTGACAGTTGGCACGATAAACAAGTGGTAAAACAGCTTTTTCCACCACATCAAAGTTTTTCGGGCAAACGGATAATAGCTGGAGAACTGATCTGCTCTGTCAACCCCAGCTTTATTCTTATTGTAATCAATAACAACGTCTGGCCTTACAGTTTCTTCTGTTCCACCTTTGGCCCGAACTTGAATACTAGTGCTGTTAGACTTATGCTTTGTGGAAAGACAAAAAACATCTCGTTTTGACTTCCACTTCACTGCCAAGAGATGGTGTTTCCTTTGAAAAACTGTCTGACCTTTTTTGGTTTTAGTGTTTTGAATATTCGTGGCAAACCTTTCCTGTTTTTCATTACAGTTCTCACTCCAAGACTTTTATTTTCTCACAACATGTCCAAAAGAAATGGACTGGTTTAGAATCTATCCATATAAATAGAAGGTCCTTTGCCAATGTACAGTGAACACAACCTTTTTACAAGGCCCTCGACACTATTGTCAACATTCCCTGCAGAACATGTATATACATCACAGTTTACCATATAACCAGTTGATGAATCGCACAGGGCATACAATTTTATGCCATATTAATGGTTTTGTTTTTCATGTATACTCTATGCCTATTCTGCCACGAACGGGACACATTGCCTCATCTATTGTCAGATTCATGCCTGGATAAAAACTGCTTTTGCTTTTATTCACAAAGAAATAAAAAAAAAGGCCTCACTTTGTGAAGTGGGTCATGCTTTTTTTCGCCTCTGCTACTGAACGTAGCATTGTCATTCAAGTGTAACATCGACAATATAGCGCAAAATCGATCGTGACTCTACAATTTACTAGCAAATCCCGTCTGCAAAAACGGTTCTGTTGACTAATAATCGATTTGACGACGCACATGTGCAAAATAATACTGAAAAACCAGTAAATCTCTTGCAACTCTACTGCAGACCACTTATACCAAATAGAGTTTATTTCCAGGCTACCTTTGCGTTTCATTGCCGTAATAACGTTAACAGCATACCGATTCGTTTCACTTTTGATGAGCCGAATAATGTCGTCATCAATAAATAACTAAAACATTGAAGCTCGTCAGTGGCATCTGAAAAATGCGATGCTACGCCGACTAGTTCCTGGAAATCCGGCAGTACTGGCTGACCATCTACTCCCGATCAGTCTTGCTCTTCCTGATCAGTGAGGCACAAACGACCAGGTACCATAGATGGTGACTGGTGGTCTGTACCACAGTCTGCATAGAAAAAAATAATGCTAAGATTGGTACTAAGTGGTACTAAATTCAAGTGAAGTAATGAACTCTACTCGCAATACAAAATACGGTAATGAACTCATCACTTTATAAACAATTGAGACACATACATACCTGCATCATCACTGGTACTTTCGTCTGGAGAGTACGAATCCTCTTTGTCAGAATCGCCATCTCCATAAAGAATATCTAAGATCTCGGCCTCCGTCATCTCGCTGCGCGCAATTTCACGATCGTAAACACCTGTGAATGAACTGCAGATAACTTTGTCTTTGCAGTGCCCACAACCGCTCCCAGGATGAGATAGCCGATAAATGCTGGCCTCTTGCGCAATACGAATGAACTACCTCCACATTAGTTGACGAAACTGCTTCGGAGACCCGCTAAATGCGCTTACGGAGCCAAATCAAGTCTCGCCCGTACGGTATACGGGCGTCGTCGCCAACGTCAGGGCGGCAGCGCCCCTATGGCTTACGGGCACCGTGCTGCAAGTGTTAAACAGAAGAGTGGGGAATAATATAATGAATTTGAATCCTGAATAAAACGCACCTGCTTTCAGAAAAAAAGGTGTTGCATTACTTATCGAGCGAGCCTCGTAGAGGCGCAGCCTTAGCTTGTGCGCCACCTCCACGTCGCTCGGCGCTGCGGCCATTCGTGGGTGCAGCGCGGGAGAAGGCCTCTCGAAGGCAGCTGGCGCAGCGGCTGGCCGCGAGCGGGCCACGGGCCACTTGCACCGCACCGGCCGGCGGCAAGGTCAGCCCGCACGGTCACGGCGCGTCCGCAGTTGCAGGTCGAGAGGCCGGCCATTGTTCTGCAAAATTGAATGCCCTCTCCGCTCTCCGGCCAGCATTGTGAGCGGCGCGCCGACACCCGGCAGCACCGCCGCCATTGTACAGCACCGGCTCATCCCCGAGATCCGCCAACGCCCCCGCTGCTCGCCTCGCGCCCGGCGGACAAACCGGCCCGGGCTGAGGTTAGGCCGTCGCCACACGGACCGTGCCTTCGGAAGCCAACGCTGAGCGAGCCGAGTTCAGCGTGCTGCGGAACGCTCAGAAACTTGTGCAGGATACGGTAGGCGATGCGCAGTGACCAATTTTCGTCCAAAACACTTTGCGAGTCCATTCGTTTGTCCGGAAGGGGAGGCCGGCAGTGTTTTTCGGTCGGTCGTTATGACAGAATCGAGATGCTCGCCCTGCAATCTTTCTCGGACGATTTTACAGGAACTATCAGGTAAAAAGAATAATTTTTGCGTTTTTGTTGTTGTTGTTGTTGTGGTCTTTAGTCCTGAGACTGGTTTGATGCAGCTCTCCATGTTACTCTATCCTGTGCAAGTTTCTTCATCTCCTAGTACTTACTGCAACCTACATCATTCTGAATCTCCTTAGTGTATTCATCTCTTAGTCTCCCTCTACGGTTTTTACCATCCATGCTGCCCTCCAATGCTAAATTTGTGATCCCTTGATGCCTCAGAACATGTCCTACTAACCGGTCCTTTCTTCTTGTCAAGTTGTGCCACAAACTCCTCTTCTCCCCAATTCTATTCAATACCTCCTTATTAGTTATGTGATCTACCCATCCAATCTTCAGCATTCTTCTGTAGCACCACATTTCGAAACCTTCTATTCTCTTCTTGTCCAAACTATTTATTGTCCATGTTTCACTTCCATGCATGGCAACACTCCATATAAATACTTTCAGAAACGACTTCCTGACACTTAAATCTATACTCCATGTTAACAAATTTCTCTTCTTCAGAAACGCTTTCCGTCCCATTGCCAGTCTACATTTTATATCTTCTCTACTTCGACCATCATCAGTTATTTTGCTCCCCAAATAGCAAAACTCTTTTACTACTTAAGTGTCTCACTTCGTAATCTAATTCCCTCAGCATCACCTGATTTAATTCGACTACATTCCATTATCCTTGTTTTGCTTTTGTTGATGTTCATCTTATATCCTCCTTTCAAGTCATTGTCCATTCCGTTCAACTACTCTTCCAAGTCATTTGCTGTCTCTGACAGAATTACAATGTCATCAGCGAGCCTCAAAAAATATTTTTTTTCTTCTCTTCCAAGTCATTTGCTGTCTCTGACAGAATTACAATGTCATCGGCGAACCTCAAAAAAAGTTTTTTTCTTCTCCATGGTTTTTAATTTTTGCGTTAGTAAAAGGTAATTAATTGAAACCCTCAGCTGGCGACAGGTGTTGTTGACATAACTTGAACGGGACAGCTGAAAATGTGTGCCCCGATCGGGACTCGAACCCGGGATCTCCTGCTTACATGGCAGACGCTGTATCCATCTCAGCCACCGAGACACAGATGAATAGCGCAACTGTGCAGGTACTTATCCCTTGTACGCTTCCCGTGAGACCCACATTTCCAACTGTCCACAACCTAGATACGTAATTCTCCTAATAGATACTTTGCCCATCCACTCGTTACTCGCGCCCACTTAAGTTGACGAGTCCCGTAAAGCAGGTCTCACGGAATGTGCGCAAGGGATAAGTCCCAGCAGTCGCGCTATTCATCCGTGTCTCGGTGGCTCAGAGCCGGCATATAAAGTCAGCGTATTCGGTCAGAGAGAGAGAGAGAGAGAGAGAGAGAGGGAGAGAGATAGGGGGGTTAGCTGCCCTCTGTAATAAAAAAACTGAGTTAATGGATCAACCTCGAACTGAAACGGGTGTCTTGCAGCGTCCGCCCCGAGCAGATACAACGAACAAAAAGGAAAAAAATGAGACTAAGAAAAAAGATGGATAGAGCGTCTGCCATGTAAGCAGGAGATCCCAGGTCCGAGTCCTTGTCGGAGCACACATTTTCAGCTGTCCCTACCAAGGTATGTCAACGACATCTGTCGGCAGCTGAGTGTTTCAATTAATTATCATTTATTCTAGAGAAGCTGCACGGTCGTCAATGGTATCTGTCCTTTCGAGAACAGTTACTATTGTGCGTTAGTTATAGGTTTAATTGTCAGGTTCATGATGATGTGCCCATCATTTCGTTAATGGTCATAGTTATTGTGATATTTACGTGGAAGTACGACACTGCGCAAAATTCTAAAATGTTTCCATTGAAAGATAAGGGGTCGCTATGAGTTTGCGTTTGGTGTATGTCACATAATACGTGGTTGCATATGAAATTTATGAAACATATTCAATTTTTCTTCAGATTTTGGTGGAGGTCTCCATCTGTCACCAATCTCGAGAAAACTGATCTGACGCAGCACCCTCATATGCAATCGCGCTGCGCCAGCGATACAGCCAGAGTGAAATGTCCACAACATTCCTCGTATTCCGTAAGCGGTTTAATACATCGAAGAAATGTGATAGCACACAAAGACGAGAGTATTTTGTCATATGGTTATTGTACAAATCTTAATTATCTACCTTGTTACTCCACCAACTTTTTCGATGAAAGATATCAAGTGAAACGACAAATGCTTTGGATTTTTGAACAAATTATATAAGGACTTACATGTTTAATTTGTACTGAGGACGTACTTTTCCTTAAGCTACTGACCTTATTTTTCCTCACTGCCTCACTAAATAAATTTATTAAACCACTGTTTCAGAATTCTCTTGCAATTGTGTCAGCGAAGTATGTTAGTTAGTGACGTGTCACTGTGTGAACTCTTCTGTGTTTTGGCTAAAGAAGCAAATTTTAATATGGCAACTCAAAATCGCCACTCACGAAGCTTTTTAGATGCTAACCAAAGCATTGACGACAGGTCTTTTTCAATGGTCATGACGCAAGTGTGTGCGTTGAAGGAATACACTTAATATTTACAAAAAATGTGAGCTCTGGTTCAGTTTAAAATGGGGTTTCCCCTCCAGCATTTCCCCTGCAGCGCCTGCCTACAACTTGCACCACTACCAACCTCCCCACAGGTGCTCTGCCCGCTGTACATCTTTCAGCCATGGTGTTCTGCGCGGACTTTGCTCTATTAAAACGCACATTTGATCCCTTGCCCATATGCTAGTCACGTTGTTCTGTCTGAAGTACACATAAATAAAAAGTTCAATACCTATGAATATTTTATTAGGCTAAAAGGAAAGTACCATGTCCACTCAATAAGGACATTGATATATTAAAGTCGCATTAGAAGCAATGTGACACAAATTTACATTAGTTCTACACATAGAAAAAGAAACTCTTCCCGAACAGGCTATGAAGGCCCAACGGCACCGACCGGCTACCGTGTCATCTTCAGCCCACAGGCGTTACTGGATGCGGATATGGAGTGCCTTGTGGTCAGCACACCGCTCTCCCGGTCGTGCCGCCCTGTCATCGCCAGCCCATAGGCGTCACTGGATTGTATTGGTATTCATGTATATATGTATGTCTGTATGTAAGTATGCGCTCGGCAGACCAGGTGGTCACCCATCCAAGTGCTAGCCCAGACCGGCAGCGCTTAACTTCGGTTATTTGACGGGAACCGGTTTTACCACTGCGGCGAGGTGTGGCGCTGTTCTCTCTCGCCTCGATGGTGAGAAGTGTCCCAGTCGAGATGAAATACACACCTGGAAATTGAAATAAGAACACCGTGAATTCATTGCCCCAGGAAGGGGAAACTTTATTGACACATTCCTGGGGTCAGATACATCACATGATCACACTGACAGAACCACAGGCACATAGACACAGGCAACAGAGCATGCACAATGTCGGCACTAGTACAGTGTATATCCACCTTTCGCAGCAATGCAGGCTGCTATTCTCCCATGGAGACGATCGTAGAGATGCTGGATGTAGTCCTGTGGAACGGCTTGCCATGCCATTTCCACCTGGCGCCTCAGTTGGACCAGCGTTCGTGCTGGACGTGCAGACCGCCTGAGACGACGCTTCATCCATTCCCAAACATGCTCAATGGAGGACAGATCCGGAGATCTTGCTGGCCAGGGTAGCTGACACACCTTCTAGAGCACGTTGGGTGGCACGGGATACATGCGGACGTGCATTGTCCTGTTGGAACAGCAAATTCCCTTGCCGGTCTAGAAATGGTAGAACGATGGGTTCGATGACGGTTTGGATGTACCGTGCACTATTCAGTGTCCCCTCGACGATCACCTGAGGTGTACGGCCAGTGTAGGAGATCGCTCCCCACACCATGATGCCGGGTGTTGGCCCTGTGTGCCTCGGTCGTATGCAGTCCTGTGGCGCTCACCTGCAGGGTGCCAAACACGCGTACGACCATCATTGGCACCAAGGCAGAAGCGACTCTCATCGCTGACGACACGTCTCCATTCGTCCCTCCATTCACGTCTGTCGCGACACCACTGGAGACGGGCTGCACGATGTTGGGGCGTGAGCGGAAGACGGCCTAACGGTGTGCGGGACCGTAGCCCAGCTTCATGGAGACGGTTGCGAATGGTCCTCGCCGATACCCCAGGAGCAACAGTGTCCCTAATTTGCTGGGAAGTGGCGGTGCGGTCCCCTACGGCACTGCGTAGGATCCTACGGTCTTGGCGTGCATCCGTGCGTCGCTGCGGTCCGGTTCCAGGTCGATGGGCACGTGCACCTTCCGCCGACCACTGGCGACAACATCGATGTACTGTGGAGACCTCACGCCCCACGTGTTGAGCAATTCGGCGGTACGTCCATCCGGCCTTCCGCATGCCCACTATACGCCCTCGCTCAAAGTCCGTCAACTGCACATACGGTTCACGTCCACGCTGTCGCGGCATGCTACCAGTGTTAAAGACTGCGATGGAGCTCCGTATGCCACGGCAAACTGGCAGACACTGACGGCGGCAGTGCACAAATGCTGCGCAGCTAGCGCCATTTGACGGCCAACACCGTGGTTCCTGGTGCATCCGCTGTGCCGTGCGTGTGATCATTGCTTGTACAGCCCTCTCGCAGTTTCCGGAGCAAGTATGGTGGGTCTGACACACCGGTGTCAATGTGTTCTTTTTTCCATTTCCAAGAGTGTAGTACGGCGTCCGTCGATCACGACAACACCAATCTGTAACTATTACGAAAAAAAAAATCTCCTCGCGTGTTTCGGTTATTTTCAGATACTGTATGTCGAAAATGATATCGCTGTCTCGATGGAGCAGCACGCCCGAGTGTGTGCGCCGTTCTTGCTTGTAATGAAAGCAATTGTGTTCCTTGTCTGTCGACCTTCTTCACTTATAAACGTAGCGACTGCATTACTCGATAACGCGATGCCTCCATTGAGCTGCACCCTGAGTGACAATGTGGTAAACTGTCTGCGCATTGCAGTGTGCCCACATTTTGTACCAGAAAACTTTATTACGTCTTCAGCGATCTAGTAGTAATTAAATAACGATGAAAAGCTTGTTTTATTACTGATATATTTTGTTGAGAACTGTAGCCAGGACACAGCCGCTGGAGAAGTGCTCGGTGAAAATACCTTTTCCTTTCACATGTTGCCATTCCTAACGGTTTGCTATAGCGACTATTTGTTTTTATCTTTTTCTGTATCTCAGCTATTTGTAAGGATTTTACGTGGGACAATGTGGCTTGCACAATATTATTGCAGTAGCAAACGCGACGTTATTTCAGTCTTTCTTTTTTCGTAGCTGTATGCCCTTATACCAACAGTCAGTATAATACCGCTCTCCACGACACATAGCTGAAGTTTTTCGGATTTCTTAATACTGCACAATATGCAAGCAAACCGTATGCAAGCAGGTCTGTGCTCTGTGCCACGTTTACATTTCCCCCATCACAGAGGAATGGTGGGGGAAGGATGCAGTGGGTAGAGAGAGAGCGGAAAGTGTGTCGAAGCGTCACCCGCGTGCCGAGTTTATGGCCCTTCCGGCTCTAGACGTTATCGCCATCTCAGTGTGGTTCGTTGTTCTTTTGCAAACAAGCCCATTCTCTGACTTACAGTACACTGTACGAGCCTGGATGGCCGAATGAAAGATATGCCTGTTTTCACAAGTGCTGTTTGCATGCGG